>NC_057733.1:2172947-2217421 GCF_004010195.1 Chiloscyllium plagiosum
GGGTATCCGTTTTTGGGGAATACCTTGTATAGGTGTTCCTCTTCTTCTTTTTGCAGTTCTGATGTACTTCAGTGTGTTGTGGCCCTTTTGAATAGTGTCCTGATGCAGCTTCGTTTGTGTGTGTTAGTGTGGTTACTTTCATAGTTTAGGACTTGGTCTGTGTGTGTGGCTTTCCTGTATACCCTTGTGGTGAATTCTCCGTCTGGTGTTCTCTGTACCATCACGTCTAGGAATGGGAGTTGGCTATCCTTTTCTTCTTCTCTCGTGAATCGGATTCCTGTGAGTGTGGCGTTGATGATCCGGTGTGTTTTTTCTATTTCCGTGTTTTTAATGATTACAAACGTGTCATCGACATATCTGACCCAGAGTTTGTGGTAGGACTGTTTGTTCTAACCTTTGCATAACTGCCTCTGCTATGAGTCCCGAGATTGGGGATCCCATGGGAACAAGGACATACCACAACCAAAAGGACTAGCCACACTACCATACATCAGGAGCATCTCGGAACTGGTCGTGTCGTTTCGTGGCTAGTTGGTGTTCATGGATGCGGATCGTTAGCTGTCTTCCTGTTTGTCCTATGTAGTGTTTTGTGCAGTCCTTGCTGTACACTACATTGGTTTTGCTTATGCTGGGTATCGGGTCCTTCGTTCTGGTGAGTTGTTGTCTGAGAGTGGCTGTTGGTTTGTGTGCTGATATGAGTCCTAGTGGTCGCAGTAGTCTGCCTGCCAGTTCGGAAATGCTCTTGATGTATGGTAGTGTAGCTAGTCATTTGGGTTGCGGCATGTCCTCGTTCCGTTGTCTTTTCCTTAGGCATCTGTTGATGAAATTGCGCGGGTATCCTTTTTTGGCGAATACATTGTAGAGGTGTTCTTCTTCCTCTTTTTGCAGTTCTGGTGTACTGCAGTGTGTTGTGGCCCTTTTGAACAGTGTCTTGATGCAACTTCTTTTGTGTGTGTTGGGCTGGTTGCTTTCGTAGTTCAGGACTTGGTCTGTGCGTGTGGCTTTCCTGTATACCTTTGTGGTGATTACAAAGGTGTCATCCATATATCTGACCCAGAGTTTGGGTTGAATTTGCGGTAAGACTGCTTGTTCTAATCTTTGCATTACCACTTCTGCTAGGAGTCCAGAGATGGGTGAGGCCATGGGTGTGCCGTTGATTTGTTCATATATTTGGTTGTTGAATGTGAAGTGTGTTGTGAGGCACAGGTCCTGTAGTTTGAGTATGCCGTCTTTGTTGATAGGTTCACCGTCCTTTTGTCTGTTCTGTATGTCCAGCAGGTTGGCTATTGTTTCTCTGGCTAGGGTTTTGTCGATAGAGGTGAACAGTGCCGTTACATCAAATGAGCCACGAAACGACACGACCAGCTATCCTTAGTAGCCACACATGCAGATGACAAGCAACATGAATTCGACTGGGACAACACTACTATTATAGGACAAGCCAAACAGAGAACAGCCAGGAAATTCCTAGAGGCATGGCACTCATCCACAGATTCAATCAATAAGCACATCGACCTGGACCCAATATACCGACCACTGCAGCGGACAGCTGGAACTGACAACCGGAAGCGGCAGAGACAAACCACTATAAATGCCGGAGGAAACATCATAGAAGTGCTTCACAGGTGGCTCCCAAGCACTGAGGATGTCACCTAGACAGGGGACGAAACGTCTGCAACACAAATTCCCAGCTCGGCGAACACAACCACAACATACATTTGCTAAATATGCAAAGCTAAAATATCTTGTGTATTTAGTAGATTTATTGATGATGTATTTAGCTCAAATTAGCCAGCAGGGTTGGTACCACACTTGATTCTCATCAGGGCTTTCAACAAAATCTTCATCATCTTCTCTAATACAAGCTTTATGAATTGGTAAAGAGAATACAGACACCATGTCTGACATTAGGTGTAAGGCCAAAAGCTGAAGAGATGAAATTTTAGTCAGGTGGACACAGCAGCAAAGTCTAGTAAGGGACCTTCAGAGAGCAGGACCTATATTGGAGGACCTATGAACAACGAAATGCTGTGAGGACACAAACATATAGATAGCTGTCATCAGAAAAATAACAATGAGAGTGTCTACCCAGTGACTGCAGAGTGTGGTGAGGCCAAGGTGAAAAGAATGAACAAAAACAAATGGATTTTAAATTAAGATACTAAGTGAGATAGAGGGTTAACAAATGGGGATGATGGACAAGCTTGACAGAAAAACAAGGCAGAATTAAAGGTTTTTGGTCTGGAGGATAGAAGACCAGCAATGATGATGTTGGAATATTGCAACATGGAGATGACAAAGACATAAAAGAGTTATCTTAAGTCTTGTTGAAAATGCGATTTAAAAGTAGTCCTGGAGTTTTCATATTAATGAATCAAAACCTGCCACCCATTCTAAAAGACTGAAGACTTAACAGCAATCTAGGTTTGTTCAATATATCATTTCAGCTGTATGACATTGTAATCTTTTGCTATAAATTCTGTGTCTTATGATCTTGCTCCATAGCGACCTAATGAAGGAGCAGCACTCTGAAAGCTAGTGCTTCCAAATAAACCTGTTGACCTATGATCTGGTGTTGAGATTTTTAAAATTACAATTAATCAAGCATTGTGCATTCAGCTAGTAAAGCATGTGCCTAAATTCACAATCTCTGCAGGTTTGAAAATAGTTTTCTAGGGGCAACTTTTCTTTTTACACAGAGGGTGGGATGCATGTGGAATGAGCTGTCAGCAGAAGTGACTGAGGTGGGTACATTAAAAATATTTAAAAGGCAGTTGGACAAATACATGGGCATGGACCAAAGGGTCTATCTCCAAGCTGTAGGACTCTATGAACTCTACGCAATTCGATGCAAATAAATATTGGGACTCCACTAATCACAGGCTAGGCAGAATTTATTGCTCTCACTTACTGCCCAGAGGGCAGCTCAAAGTCAACCACATTGCTGTGGGTCTGCAGTCACATGTCGGCCAGACCAGGTAAGGATGACAATTTCCTTCCCTAAAGGACATTAGAGAACTAGATGGGTTCTTTCCAGCAATCGACAATGGATTCATGGGCATCATTGGAGTCTAAGTCCAGAATTTTTTTCCATTGAATTGAAATTCCACCATCTGCCATGGCAGGATTTGAATCCAGCTCCCCAGAATGTTACCTGGGTCTCTGGATTAACAGTCCAGCAATAATACCACTAGGCTATCACTACCCCAGCATAACTACTAAACTAACCATGTTTCTAAATTCTACAGTTTTCATGATGCACTTGCAATTTCCAGTTTAAAAATATTCAGAAAAAACTTGAGTACCTGAAGAGTGGAACTCATTACCAGAGGGAATGTTTGAAGCAATCAAAATACATGCATTTAAAGAAAGGTAGACAAACATATAGGGGAGAAGGTAATATATGGGTGTAATGATCGAAATAGAAGTTGAGAAGAGGCTC
Organism: Chiloscyllium plagiosum; assembly: GCF_004010195.1. NCBI lineage: Eukaryota > Metazoa > Chordata > Chondrichthyes > Orectolobiformes > Hemiscylliidae > Chiloscyllium > Chiloscyllium plagiosum. The sequence continues at coordinate 2,176,390 of NC_057733.1, forward strand.
TATCTCCGAGTTGTCGGACTCTAGACTCACAGACATCAGCATGGATTGCGTAGGCAGAGGGTCTGTATCTGTGCCACATATTCCTGTGTAATTCTAACTTACAGTCACAATTTTTGAAATAATACAAAATGAACTATTCCCACCTGTCCCAAAGTTACTGAGTGGTGCAGTCATGCCACAGAATTAATTTCCTTTCAATGGTATTTGCACATTAACTGAAGTGACAGACAGTAGCTTAAAGAAAGAAAAGCAGTCTACCCCACCAGGGTGCTTCGTTACTAAGAGAAATCCTAACCAGCCCCATCCTCCAATTTATACTGTGCCAAATCAAAAGAAAATTCTTCCCTTCCCTCAGCCTCCCTCTAATCAGGACAAGCTTCCTGTCCCCGTAACAACACCTCAACTTTTGTCCTACGTTAAGCAATATTGGTGTCTTTATCACGGAGTGTACAAGCCTTTCTTTTCTCTAATGGTATAGGGCTACAGTTTTGGAGACTCAGGTTGCATATTAAATCCACATCTCCATAATCTGCAGGCATTGGGGTCCTGATTGATAATTTAGCCACAAAGGAAGTAATAGTTTTAATGACTGAAATAAAAACAAAGTGCTGGAGAAATACAGCACGTTTGGCAGCATCTGTGGAAAGAAAATAGAATAAATGAGTCCTATATGACTCTTCATTCAGGCCATTATGTTGTGCCAGTCCTTTTAAAAAAAGTTATCCCAAACCCTTCCAACAGGCCATCAAAACCTCAATCAAGATAAGCAGAGCTTGAGATCATAAATCCCTACAGTGTGAAAGCAGGCCATTTGGTCCATCGAGTTCACACCGACCCTCCAAAGAGAATCTGACCAATACCCACAATTACCCCCTCACACTCTATCTCTGGTAATCCTGCAAACTTCATGGCCAATCCACCTTATCCCTGGGCACCATGGGCAATTTAGCATTGCCAACTCACCAAACCTGCATATCTTTGATTGTGGGAGGAAACTGGAACACCCACGCAGAATTGCTGCTGCACTCCCTTTGTTTTAAGTATATGCTTTCTCAGTTAAGGATACCAAAACTGCACACAACACTCTAGGTGTGGTCTCAGCAGGGCTCTGCGTCGCAAAGTGTAGTGCTGGAAAAGGCCAATTTAGCCAGGTTTTCTTGAATTAACAAGAGAACATTGATCAATTACTACACACGAGAAAGATTAATGACACCACATGTGTACACACATTAGAAATAAGAGTTGAGTCCAAAAAGATAAGTTTAAAATTCACAAACCCATCTCTGAATTAATGGCAAACAGTGGAGAGTTAAACATTACGACTGCATTTGAAGTCGGCCACAGGGCGATGAGGTTGTTTGGTGCGTGTGTCGCAGAGATGTTCCCTAAAATGCTCTGCAAGTTGCCGTTCTGTCTCCCAGATGTCGACCACATCAAGAGCAACAAATCCAGCAGATGAAGTGGGTGGATGTGCAGGAAAAGCTCTGCCAGATGTGAAAAGATCCTTTGAGGCGTTGGACAGAGGTGAAAGTGGTAGTGTGAGCACAGGCTTTACATCTCATACAGCACCAAACAACTACCCCTTCCACATTCCTGATGAAGGGCTTATGCCCGAAACGTTGACTCTCCTGCTTCTCAGATGCTGCTGGACCTGCTGTGCTTTTCCAGCGCCAGCCTTTTAGACTCTGACTCTTCAGCATCTGCAGTCCTCACCTTCTCCCTCTCGTGGGCGGCACGATGGCACAGTGGTTAGCACTGCTGCCTCACAGTGCCTCGGGCAACTGTCTGTGTGGAGTTTGCACATTCCCCCCATGTCTGCATGGGTTTCCTCCGGGTGCTCCGGTTTCCTCCCACAGTCCAAAGATGTGCAGGTCAGGTGAATTGGCCACGCGTAATTGCCCTTTGTGTTAGGTGAAGGGGTAAATGTAGAGGAATGTGTCTGGGTGGGTTGCTCTTCGGAAGGTCGGTGTGGACTTGTTGGGCCGAAGGGCCTGTTTCCACACTGTAAGTAATCTAATCTAATGTAAGGAGGGATCTGTTCAGCTTCAGCAAGATATCTCACTCCTGTACTCAAATCCTCTTGCAATGAAGGCCAGAATACCATTTGTCTTCCTAACTTCTTGCTGCACCTGCATGCTTGCTTTCTGTGACTGCAGGTAAAAGGATGCACAGGGTTCCTTTATTTATCAAAATTTCCCAATCTATCAGGATAAGTCAGCATGGTTTTGCAGGGAAGAGGCCGACGGATAGACAGTCAGAATTTGTTGAAGAATCAATGATAGATTCATTGACTTTTCCCATCAAGATTTAGCATTGCTGTTATTATTGTATTAGAGGGTGTTTTAAAGTCGAGAAATATGAAGTAGGTTTGCAGTTATTTAAGTTGATAGCCAATTGGCATTATCAATGGAGCCATGCATGAAATTAATGGCAAGTGGCAAGTTACAGAGTTCAGAAGAGAGGTGAATGCAAAAGCAGAAATTTCAGGCAAAAGAGTGTGAGTTGCTCAGAAAGGTGTTCAGTAAAAACATAGAGGATGTAAATATCAAGTGTTTTTTGTCTTCAGATCTAGTGACATGGATGACAATGGTATCTGCCTGTATAGAGTGCTCCCTCATTCCTGCATGAGGAGGCAAGTGCAAGTCTCAGATCATCGACAGTACTACAGTTACTGATCAAATTCACTATGACACAAAGTTTAGTTACAAATTCCGAAGACAGTTCATAGGATCTAAAACAGAGTTTTGACCAGTCACGAAAGTATTTTCAGCATTTTGCTTTTATTTGACTGTAGTGATTCAGCCCATCGTCATGATACCAACACTTTTTTAGATATATCACTCCTTACTCAATTACTTTAATGTCAATTATAGTCTTAATTCATCAATTCAAAGGTACCAGCCAATTACTATTGCCAATTCTTGAGTTGATATCATGGGACACAATGGCTGGGCACCTAGAGTTAATCAGGTGCAGCTGGCAGATTTACAAAAGGAGATCATGTTTCAAAGTTGCAGACTGTTACCTCCAGATCCAGGGCAAGGTTCCTTAATTTGTTACTGCGCCAGATGGCTTACCCCAAACTGTTAAGCACTCTGGTGAAAAAGGGATGAACTCGCTCCCCTTCTTTATCCACCAATTGATCTCAACAAGGTTAATTTAAAAACAGTATCCCTTCCCCTCTGGATACTTCCTCTCCGATCAAATGCTGCTTTAAAAACGAGGCCAATTTAGCCAGGTTTTCTTGAATTAACAAGAGAAAATTTATTAATTACTACACACGAGGAAGATTAATGACACCACATGTGTACACACATTAGAAGTAAGAGTTGAGTCCAAAAAGATAAGAGTTTAAAATTCACAAACGCACCTCTGAATTAATGACAAACAGTGGAGAGTTAAACATTACAACTGCATTTGAAGTTGATGGTATCACTGTTGTTAGTCATTGAAAAGTTCAATTCCACAATTCTTAAGTTTGTAGATTGGTTGAGATCCTATGGTTTTAATCCTTTGAACTGTGGCTGAATTCCAATATTCAGGATAAGAGGGAGCCCTTTTGTTGTCTTGTTTTCTTCTGTCTAGTTTGTAGTTAATTAACTTTAGAGTCTTCACCTACAACACACGGTGACTAGGAGTTGTTTTTTTGACTGTGAACTTCAAAGTAAAGGTAAAGTCACCATAGTACCACTGATCTGTAGAGCTGCTCTCGCATTAGAGAGAGACCACTGATGTTGAGTTTAACCTGAGGGTCACCATGCTTCAGGTGAGAGCTTCATGTGACAAGAATTGAACTCCTACTGTTGGCATCATAAATCAGCTGTCCAGTGAACCGACCCTCCCTACACAGTATGCTAAAGGTCAAGCCTGAGTTGGTACACGAGAATGTTCAGTCTCAGAGCATTGCCAGTCAAGTTGAAGTTGGCTTTTAATCCTTGACCTTCAGTATTCTTCAAAGGGAAAACACAAAATATATCTGCAGTTTCGAAAATAATGGTTTGCTGTTGAGGAGGTTTTTGTCAGCCCCTTATTGCCTTTGTAGTCACAAGCGATCAATGCTGACTTGCCTCTTTTCCCATCTTTGAAAGGTTGTTGTTTGAAATTCCCTGTGCATCTGCAGTTGTGACATTCATGGGTGTTTCTCTTACTTTGAAAATCAATTTACATCTGCAGCCATTTCTGGCTGTATCAGTCCTCTTTTAGATTAGATTAGATTAGATTCCCTACAGTGTAGAAACAGGTCCTTCAGCCTAACAAGTCCACACCGACCCTCCAAAGAGTAACCCACCCAAACCCATTTACCTCTGATTAATGCACCTAACACTATGGGCAATTTAGCATGGCCAATTCACCTGACCTGCACATCTTTGGACTGTGGGAGGAAACCGGAGCACCCGGAGGAAACCCACGCAGACACGGGGAGAACGTGCAAACTCCACACAGTCAGTCACCCGAGGCTGTAATCGAACCCAGCTGTAATCGAACAGTGCTAACCACTGAGCCACCGTGCCGCCCTGTTAAAATACACATTTTGGAATTAGTTTACAAATACTCACAGTACTTTGGGTTTCTGACCCATAGTCATCTTGAAGAAATTCTTTGCACAAGGGCGACAGGTTTTTTTTTAAAGTAACATAAACAATTACTGATAAAGATATTTACGCATATGTAGATTAGATTAGATTAGATTAGATTACAGTGTGGAAACAGGCCCTTCGGCCCAACAAGTCCATACCGACCCGCCGAAGCGAAACCCACCCATACCCCTACGTTTACCCTTTACCTAACACTACGGGCAATTTAGTATGGCCAATTCACCTGACCCTGCACATCTTTTGGACTGTGGGAGGAAACCAGAGCACCCGGAGGAAACCCACGCAGACACGGGGAGAACGTGCAAACTCCACACAGTTAGTCGCCTGAGGCGGGAATTGAACCTGGGTCTCTGGCGCTGTGAGGCAGCAGTGCTAACCACTGTGCCACCGTGCCGCCCGTAGAATAGTACAGCACGGGAACTGGTCCTTCGACCCATGATGTTGTGCCGAACATGACACCAAATTAAACTAATTCCTTCTACCTACCCTTGCAAATTCATGTGGTTATCTAAAAGTTCCTTAAACGCCCATAACTTATCCGCCTCCATCACTACACCTGGCCATGCATTCCAGACTTCTATCACTCTCTGTGTAAAACACTTCCTCCTCATATTTGGTTTGAACTTTCCCCCTTACACCTTAAATGCATGCCCCCTAGTATTAGACATTTCAATTCTGGGCAAAAGATTCTGACCATCGGCCCCAGCTATGCATCTCAATTTTATAGACTTCTATCAAGTCTCCCCTTGGTGTCTGCTGCTCCAGAGAAAACAAGTTTTCATAGTCTCTCCTTATAGCTCATACCCTCTAAACCAGGCAGAATCCTGATAAACCTCTTCTGCACCCTCTCCAAAGCCTCGATATCCTTCCTATAATGCAGTGACCAGAAATGAATGCAATCTCCAAGTGTGGCCTAACCAAAGTCTTATAAAGCTGTAACATGACGTCCTAACTCTTGTACTCAATTTCTCAACCAACAAACGTGAACACGCCATAAAGCCTGCTTTACCACCCTGCCTACTTGCATGGCCACTTTCAGGGAGCTAAGGATTTGAACCCCAAGATCCCTCTGTACATCAGTGATATTTAAGGTCTGCCATTAACTGTTTACCTTTGCTTAACATTTGATCTCCCAAAGTGCAGCACCTCACACACCCAAATTAAATACCACTTGACATTGTTCCGCACATATCTGCCACTGATTTCACTCCCGCTGTATTCTTGGACAACTTTCTACATTATTCACAACTCCACTGATCTTTGTACCATCCACAAACTAACCAATCCATCTACATTTTTATTCAAATCATTTCCAATATTACAAACAGCAGAGGTCCCAGTACGAATCCTTGCAGAACACCACTACTCATGGACCACTAGCCAAAAAAGCTATCTTCCACCACTACCCTTTGCCTTCTATGGGCAAGCCAGCTCCGAATCCAAGTGGCCGAGTCACTGTGGACCCCATGCAATTTAATTTTCTGGATAAGCCTACCACAAGGGATCTATTGAAAGCCTTACTAAAATCCACGCAGTCAACATCATCTGCCATACCTCAATTACCTTCACCACCTCCACAAAAAATTCCATCAAGTTAGTAAGACATAACCTGCCACTCACAAATCCACGCTGACCTTCCCTAATTAAGCCATACTTTACCAAATGCTTGTAAATCCTATGCCTACATTGAGTGGCAAGTGTGCAAAGGGATGCAAGACAGGCTCGAGAGCAAAAGCAAAAATGAAAGGGCACTGCTTGCCTAGAAACCTATAAAGAATGGCGCTCAACAGGTCAGTGTTCAGCTTGGTCTTATTTATTAAGAAGTGAAAGAGGAAATGAAAGAATACTGATATTGGCACAGACAATAAAAGAGAATGCCTGTGTTCAGCATCATCACACAGGACTTCAGGGATACAGATAGTCTAGCAGTGAGAATGTGTACAGGGTATAAGCAGGCAGGGAAAGAGTTACGGTCTGAGTTTGTGAAACAAGAGGTTCAGCTGAGCATGACTCAGATCAGATAAGAACTTACAGTTAACAATGGGATGCTGGAGGCAAGGGTAGTGGATTAACAAGGTGGAAAAGCATTCATTATGTAGAGCCATTTAACAAGGTGAGGTAACATTCAGTATGTAACGTCAGTTAACAAGGTGAAAAGCATTCATTATGTGGTCAGTTATTCATTGTGTAACAGCAGATGGCTTAATCTTTGCTATTGACACTTACTAATTGTAACAGTCACCCAATTAATATATATGTTGCCCTATGTGGATGTTCCTCCTTGTAACATAACTTTATAATTTGTTGAGAAACTGTTGTTCCAGAGAAGACTGTGAACTCATGTGCACATGGGCGATCGTTTTCACTCCCTCCAGGGCCCAGAATAAAATGAAGGAGGTCAAATTACACGGTATCTCTGAGCATTTTGCTTCAACTGATGGGGAAGAAACGGGATGAAAATATTGGCATAGTCGGTCCCCTCGCTCGATTGCTCTCTATTCTACGGATTCCTCAAATGATAATTAGTTCAGTCGAGAGACACAGTTTCACAAGCTCGCTGGCAGGCAGACGTTCAAGTCCTCTGCGCTGCATTGGGGGAACGGAAGTGTGATTGAGGTTCGAGTTCTCCACGTGGTACTGGAGTTCCAGTCCCCTGGGGTGGATTAACTGAGGTTCAACTCCTCTGCGCTGTACTGGGGTTCGAGCTCTCTGTGTTTAAGCAATGTTTGAGTTTTCTGTGTTTAATTGGGGTTTGGGTGTTCCGTGTTTAAGTGGGGTTCAGGTTCTCGGTGTTTAAGTGGGGTTCAAGCCTCCATGAGGAGTAAAGTGAGAAATGGGTTAAAGTCCCCGAGTAGGGAAATTTGAGGTTCAATGAGTCTCTGTTCTGGGGAAAGACAGTGGCTTGGATTGCAGCACCATGTGGTCTGCTGTGAAGGCTTTCTCTTTTTATAAATGTGGTTTCAGTGAGAGGATGTAAAGAAAAAATGGGAAACACTGAAATTAAGGTTGTACTAATACTTGGGTTGAAAAAGGAAAGTTTCAAAGTAAATTGTGCCATGCTGGGAGTATCTGATATTTAAAAAATTTGGCTTGTTAAAATACCGATTCAGAAAATCCTTATAAGTAACCGTTTTGCCTTGTGCGAATCAGAATCTCAATTCAATGTGTTTTGTGGACTATGTATTGAGGCAGATTTTGTTTTTACATTGAAATTGTACAACATTATGTCCTTCTTAAAATGATCAAACTTGTAACCTTAAAGCAAATTGATCGAGTGCCTTGAGCCCCTGATCGGTTTGAAATTCTGCAATGCCTGTTAAAAAAAAAAGTTGGGTCAGCGGCCATGCTTTAGTTAGATGAGAGTATTGTATTATAATATCTTTGCTGCTGTGTTTTTAATGCAGAACGTTCAAAAATAAGAAGAATGCATTTTGAGTTTGATGTTTTGTTAAGATTCAAGAGAATAGTAGAACTTGAGGCTGCGCTGTCTAAATTCTGTTAATTATTGTTAAGACTTCAATGGGCCCCTTCATATTGCAAATTCAAAGAATGATGATCCCTATCAAAGTTGCCACTGTAATTCTGACTATTTAATTTGGGAAGTTTCATTTGGAGAACATATTTCAAAATATTCTGCATTTGATTCCCACGAATATTTGAGATTTAAATCTGAACTGAAACTACCACTTCAATTGCTAAAACACAGGAAACTTTTTGTTGTTTTCTTGCTGTTCCAGACTTCTGAAATACTTTTCCTGACAACGTTCACATTAGGTGAAAGTGAGGACTGCAGATGCTGGAGATTAGAGATTGCTGCAGATTTTCCTGACAACTTTCACATTAGCTGAGCTTCAATTTGTTAAAGGAAAATAATTTTGAATAACCTGAATGAGGTACCCGAAGGTTTGATTTTAGGTCCATTGACTGAATTGTTTAGGCAGTACAACTTGGAAGTTTATGGATTGCATAAAATTTGATAATGTCATAAATTGTGAACAGAGTAACAGACTTCAAGACAACTAAGAAGGTTGAAATAGGCAGACACAATTTAGTGTAATGAATTGTTTGACTGTCTTCATACTGATAAACAACTTGGCAAGGAAGGAATGAGAGACGGAATGCAAAGAGACTTTCAGCAGCTAACACCATCTCTAGAGTTTCTCCATTCACAGGTAAAGCATGCCTTTGGACCACCTCCCACCCCTCCACAACCTGATCCAATGGATTCAATCAGCTTCCCAGTCATGAGCTCAAAAACTGAACTAATAACAATGAAGAGGAGGTTGATAAGTTTTTTGTCAGCGGCCTTCCTATGGACATTCAACCATGTGAGCTTTACCTTGCCTTTCGATAATTTAAAGGATATGAAGGTTCGCTGATCAAGCTAACATCACAACAGAGCAGGAGCAGATGCAGCAAAGAATGCTGCGTTCACCTAGCCTGCAGCTTCAGCTGCTGCACTGTGCACTCAGATACGCTGGAATCTGAAGCATCTCCACAAGGATGAAAGCCTCTTCAGCTTCACCGAGAAGCCCACTGAAGATGTTACCTAGTATGGTGACAAAACGTCTGGAAATGTACCTTCCAGCTCAGAGCAAACCTACATCCAGCTTTGTTAAGTATTTAACTGCCCTTATCCAAGAATTCAGATTTCTTCGAGGAGTGATGCAAGAACAGACTGGATTTTGTTTTCAGGTTGGACTTTACTGGAGGAGATTTTGGAGAACTGACTCATTTCCACTCAACTTGGAGGGGATGGAGTGGTCACTAAGGACTGTGGATTTAAGAACTTTACTGGTGGATTCTTTTTCTACATGGGAGGATTCTTCAAATTCTATTTACTGTAATGGACTAGTAATTTTGTTGTTATAATCATTGTATGCTGTGTGTCAATAACTTGCTTAAATATTTAAAAATCACACAACACCAGGTTATAGTCCAACAGGTTTAATTGGAAGCACACTAGCTTTCGGAGCGACACTCCTTCATCAGGTGATTGAAAGCTAGTGTGCTGCCAATTAAACCTGTTGGACTATAACCTGGTGTTGTGTGATTTTTAACTTTGTACACCCCAGTCCAACACCGGCATCTCCGAATCTTGCTTAAATATTGTCTGTCAGAGTCTTATAAAGCTGGTAGTGCCATCTCAGTGGTTATCATGTAATGATAAAAAGAGGGAATGAGAACATGTACAGGGTATACGCAGGCAGGGAAAGCATTAAGCTCTGAGTTTTGTGAAACAAGAGGTTCAGCTGAGCATGACTCAGATCAGATAAGAACTTACAGTTAACAATGGGATGCTGGAGGAAAGGGTAATGCGTTAACAAGGTGGAAAACCATTAATTATGTAGAGCCATTTCACAAGATGAGATAGCATTCAATATGTAACGTCAGTTAACAAGGTGAAACGTATTCATTGTGTGAAGTCAGTTATTCATTGTGTAACAGCAGATGGCTTAATCTTTGCTGTTGACACTTACTGATTTTAACGGTCACCCAATTAATATGTATGTTGCCTTATCTGGATGCTCCTCCCTGTAAAACACTATATATTTCATTGAGAAACTGCTGTACCAGAGAAGACCATGAACTTGTGTCTCTGTGCACATGGGCGATCGTTCTCTCTCTCTCCAGGGTCCAAAATAAAGATGAAGGAGGTAAAACTACACTGTGACTCTGAGGGTTTTGCTTTGACTGAGCGGGGAATGGGATGAAGAAGGGCTTATGCCCGAAACGTCGATTCTCCTGTTCCTTGGATGCTGCCTGACCTGCTGCGCTTTTCCAGCAACACATTTTTCAGCTCCGATCTCCAGCATCTGCAGTCCTTACTTTCTCCTGACAGCAGGATAAGCATGTACAGTCTAACTTTCAAGACTAAGTTAAGAAAATTGTTCGGAAATTTGAACAAAAGGAATGGGCAAGCAAAGATTTTTTTCAAAGTAAAGGTTCTATAATGAAGCGTATGGACATGGTGAGAAGTTATTACAGTGCTTATCACTGTCATTGCAAATAAAACACCTATAAAAAGGCAAACAGAAGCACTGATTATTTTACCTGTGCGTGGAAAACACTATCAAATTGGTCAACTCAAACATGCACATGATTTTAGTTACAAGGCTTGTTGTACAGTTTTGATATTTATTATAGAAAAAGGAACAGTACAAAGCAAAAGAAGCAACGTTGATTCATTAGACTGTACAAATCAATAAAAGTAACTTTGAGACAATAAGGTGTTTTCACTGGAACTGCAGAAAAGTAGCAAAGAGGTATTTGAAATTGCTAAGATACCCTTTCCACAGAAAGCAAAAGGACAGGATTTTCCACACAGTACATAGAATGTCTCACCACAGATCCTTGGTGAATGCAAGTGTATAAACTCTCAAAGTGTGTTTGACAGAGAGAAGAATAGATGAGCTAGATCATACAACAGCAATGCAGATTGGAAGGGTAGAATAGTCTGTAGATGGAAATGTGTTGCTGGAAAAGCGCAGCAGGTCAGGCAGCAACTGAGGAACAGGAGAATCGACGTTTCGGGCATTAGCCCTTCTTCAGGAATAGTCTGTATTAATACAAAAGACTCCACAAATGCTCCCACTACAAGGAGTAGTCATCAACATCAGTCATGTAACTTGGTGTAATAAAGTGACCAGGCCTACAAGAAAGCATTCTAGTGTGATACAGTGACAGACCTCTTTGTACAGGACTGTAGTCCAGTATTATACAGTGACAGACCTGCCCCCACCAGGACTGTACCTGTGTTATACAGTGACAAGCCTCTACCCATCAATACAGTACCCATGTTATACAGTGACAAACCAATCAGTACTGCACCCCGAGTATTATTCAGTGATCGACCAGTCCCCATCAGTAGCCCACAGCCCATTGTTATACAGTGACAGACTTGTTCCTATCAGTACTCTACCCCACTGTTATATAGTGATAGACATGTCCCCATCAGTACTGTGCCCTACTGTTATATAGTTACAGACCTGTTCCAAGTGCTGCACTCCATTGTTATAGTGAGAAACCTGCCCACAGCAGTATTGTGCTCCACCAGTGTACAGTGACAGACCTGTCCCCACCAGTACTGTATCCTAGTGATGTACAGTGATAGATCTGACCCCACTAGTACTGTAACATGGTGTTAATGACAAACATGTCCCAACCAGTACTGTGCCCACTGTTATATAGTGACAGACCGGTCCCCACCAGTACTGTACCCCAGTGTTATACCGTGACGCTCATGCTCCTACCAGTATTATATTCCAGTGTTACACACTGACAAGACCGGTGCCCACCAATACTGTACCCTACTGTAATGCACTGACAGAGCCATTGCTACCAATACTGTACCCTCGTGTTATACAGCAACAGACCTGTCCTCACCAGTACTGTGCCCCAGTGTTATACACTGACAGACCTGCCCCACCAATATTGTACCTCAACGCTTTACAGTGACAAACCTGTTCCTACCAATACTACATCCCACTGTTATGCAATGACAGACATGTCTCCACCATAGAATCATAGAGATGTACAGCACAGAAACAAACCCCTCAGTCCAACTCATCCATGCCAACCAGACATCCTAAACTAATCTAGTCTCATTTGGCCCATGTCCCTCTAAACTCTTCCTATTCATGTACCTATCCAAATGCCTTTTAAATGTTGCAATTATATCAGCCTCCACTACTTCCTCTGGCAGCTCATTCCATACATGCACCACACTCTACATCAAAAAATTGCCCCTTAGGTCCCTTTTATATCTTTTCCCTCTCACGCTAAACCTGGCCACTAGTTCTGTACTTTTCACACCCCACACCTCCAGGGAAAAGACCTTGTCGATTTACCGTATCTATGCCCCTCATAATTTTATAAATCTCTAGAAGGTCACCCCTCAGCTTCCGACACTCCATGGAAAACAGCCCCAGCCTATGCAGCCTCTCCCTATAGCTCAAACTCTGGCAACATCTTGTAAATCTTTTCTGAACCCTTTCAAACTTCACAACGCCCTTTCTATAGCAGGGAGACCAGAATTGCACATAATATTCCAAAAGTGGCCTAACCAATGTCCTGTACAGCTGCAACATGACCTCCACACCTCAACAATCTAATCATAAGGCAAAGCACACCAAACACCTCCTTCACTATCCTATGGGGGCAACTTTTTCACGCAGAAGGTGGTGCGTGTATGGAATGAGCTACCAAAGGAGATGGTGGAGGCTGGTACAATTGAAACATTTAACAGGCATTTGGATGGGTATATAAACAGGAAGAGGGATATGGGCAAAGTGTTGAAAAATGGGACTAGATTAGGTTGGGATATCTGGTCAGCATGGACAAGTTGGACCGAAGGGTCTGTTCCGTGCTGTACATTTCTATGTCTCTATGACTCTACAAACTATGAACCTGCACTCCAAGCTCTCTTTCCTACCTCATCCTCTGCTTTGGTCCTACTGACCCTGACTGTTTTACTTGCTCCTCTTCCCAACCATACTAGTCTCAGCTGATCGATTTCCTCACTATCTCCCAGTCCCCACCTTCCTAGTTTAAATCCTCTTGAGCAGCTCCATCAAATCTCCCTGACAAAATATTAGTCCCTCGTAGCCCTACAAACGGAGAAAAAAAACACCATTTTGACTGGGACAACACATCTATCCTGGGACAGGTGAAGCAAAGACATGCCAGAGAATTCCTAGAGGCCTGGCAGTCCAACCACAACGCCATAAACAAACACATAGATCTAGATACCATCTATCAACCCCTCAGAAAACGAACAGGAAATGACATAACTACAAACCCCAGGAACCCCATCCAGGACAAACATTTTAATAGAAAGCAGGAGACAACAGCTTCGCTTCACTTGGAGGTCGCCACTGATGTTACCTAGCCAGGTAATGAAACGTCTGGATATCAAACCTACAGCTCAGCGAGCAAACCTACACCCTATATTAGTCCCCTTCCAATTTAGGTGCATTCCATCCTTCTTATGCAGGTCACTGTGGGTAGGAAAGGCAAAGTTACAGTGATTATAGGGTATTTCAGTATGCAGGCAGACTGGGAAAATCAGGTTGGTAGTGAATTGCAAGGAAAGGAATTTGTGGAATGTCTACGAGATGGCTTTTTGGAGCAGCTTGTGGTGGAACCCACTCGGGAACAGGCAATGCTGGATTTAGTGTTGTGCAATGAGGCAGACTTGAAAAGGGAACTTAAGGTGAAAGAACTTTAGGAGGCAGTGATCATAATGTGACTGAATTTACTCTGCAATTTGAGTGAAGATAGAATCAGAAGTAATGGTATTACAGCTGAAGAAAGGCAAATACAAAAGGATGAGGAAGGAGTTGGGTAGAATTGACTAGTAGAGGAGCCAAGTAGGAAAGACTGTGGAAAAGCAACGGCAGGAGTTTCTGGGAGTAATTCAGGAAACAAGTAGAGATTCATCCCAAGAAAAAAATAGCACAGGACACCAAAAAAATGAGGGATAAGATTAAATATGAGGGTAAGCGCGCCAGTAATAGAAAGGAAGACTATAAGAGTTTCTTTAAACATATAAAGGGCAAAAGTGGACATTGGATGGCTGGAAAATTACACTGGAAAGATAGTAGTGGGGAACAAGGAAATGGCTGAGGAACTGAATAATTGTTTTGCATTAGTCTTCACAGTGGAAGACATGAGTAATATCCTAAATATTCAAGAGAGTGAGGGGGCACAGCTAAGTATGGTGGCTGTCACCAAGGAGAAGGTGCTAGGAAAACCGAATGGCCTGAAGGTGGATAAATCACTTAGAACTTTGGGGTGCAATTCATCTAGTCCAAGGGAGATAACTGAAGAGATAATGGAAGCGTTAGTGGTGATCTTTCAGGAATCACTAGAGTCAGGGAGAGTCCCAAAGGACTCAAAAATCACTAGCGTGACACGCCTGTTTAAAAAGGGAGTGAGGCAAAACACAGAAAATTACAGATTGATTAGCCTAACCTCGGTCATGGGTAAGACACTGGAATCCATTGCGAAGGATGAGATTTCTGAATACTTGAAAACATATGGTAAAACAGGGCAAAGTCAGCTTGGTTTCATCAAGGGTACGTCATGTCTGACAAATCTGCTAGTATTCTTTGAGGAAGTAACGAGCATGTTAGACCAAGAAGCACCAATGGATGTTATCTATCTGGACTTCAAGAAGGTCTTTGACAAGGTGCTGGACAGAAAGCTAAGAAAGATAAGGGCCCACAGTGTTAGAGACAACATGCTAGCATGGATAGAAGCTTGGCTGTCTGGCAGAAAACAGAGTGGGGATGGCAGCCGGTGACAAGTGGGCTTCTGCAAGGCTCAGTGGCGGGACCACAACTTCTCACTTTATACAATAACGATCTAAATGAAATAACTGAGGGCATTCCAGCTGAGTTTGCAGATGATACAAAGACAAGTTGAGGGACAGATAGCATTGAGAAGGCAGGAAAGCTGCAGAAGGATTTAGACAGGTTAGGAGAGTGGGCAAAGAAGTAGCAAGTGGAGTACAATGGGGTAAAATGCAAGATAAACTTGCAGGTTGAGTCAGTAATTACGAAGACAAATGCAATTATGGCATTTATTTTGAGAAGACTTGACTATAAAAGATCTAATTCTGAGGCTCTATAAGGCTCTGGTCAAACTACATTTGGAGTATTGTGCACAGTTTTGGGCCCCACATCTCAGGAAGGATGCATTGGCCCTGGAGTATATTCAGAGTAGGTTCACGACAATGGTCCCAGGAATGAAAAGTTTAACATATGAGGAATCTCTGAGGACTCTGGGTCTGTACCCAGAAGGATGAGGGGAGATCTAATTGAAACTTACAGAATAATAAATGGTCTGGACAGAGTGACCATTGGTAGGAGAGACTAGGACCCAAAGAAGTCCTTGGAGGACAGGGAAGACCTTTTAGAATGGAGATAAAGAGAAACTACTTCAGCCATAGAGTGGTGAATCTATGGAATTCATCGCCACAGAAGGCCGTAGAGGCCAGGTATTTAAGACAGAGATAAATAGGTTCTTCAATATCAAGGGGATCAAGAGTTACAGGAAGAAAGCGGGAGAATGGGGTTGAGAAACTTATCAGCTATGATAGAATTGTGGAGCAGACTCAATGGGTTGAATTCCAATGATCCAAAAATGTGAACCTGTCTCCCCTATACCAGCTCCTCAGCCATGCATTCATCTGCTCTATCCTCCCATTCCTACCCTCACTAGTTTGTAGCACTGAGAGTAATAAAGATACTACTCCCCTGAAGACCTCCTTTTTAAATTCCTGCCTAACTTCCTATATTCTCCCTTCAGAGTCGTCTCTTTTTCTCTTCCTATGCCGTTAGTCCCAATGTGTACAATGAGCTCCTGCTAGTCCTCTCCCCTTGGAGAGTATACTGCACTTTCTCACAGATATCCTTGATCCTGGCAACAGGAGGCACACACCATTCTGATTTCTTGCTACCAATTGCAGAAACGTCGGTCTGTGCCTCTGACTACAGAGTCCCCTTTCACAATCGATCACTTGGAACCTGACGTAGCCTGGGCAGCACAGTGGCTCAATGGTCAGCACTGCTGCCTCACAGCACCAGGGTTCGTTTCCAACCTCAGGCGAAAGTCTGTGTGGAGTTTGCATGCTCTCCCAGTGACTGCATGAGTTTCCTCCCACAATCTAAAGGCTTGCAGGTTAGGTGAATTGGCCATGGCAAATTACCCATAGTGTTCAGAAATGTGACAGCTAAGTCAGGGGAAATGTAGAGCGATAGGGTAGGGGAATGGGTCTGGGTGGGTTACTCTTCAGAGGTAGGTGTGGATTGTTGGGCTGAATGGCTTGTTTTCACACTGTAGGGATTCTATGATACCCCTTGTTACATTAGGGCCACTCTCAATACCAGAAACTTGGCTCGTCATGCTACATTCCAAAGAGTCCATCCCACACGACATCTTCAAATCAGCATACTTGTTTGAGATGAATGTAGACACAGGGCAATACCTGCCTCTCTCACCTACTTTTCCTGGATGTAACCCACCTACCTGACTGCATCCACGATTCTTCTCCAATCCCATAACTACCATTCATCACAACCACTAGTTCCTGTAAATTCCTCATTGCCTCTACCCCACCAGTACTGTACACCAGTGTGACACAGTAACAGACATGCCCCCACCAGTACTGTACCCCAGTGTTATACAGTGACAGACCAGCCCCCATCAGTACTGTACCCCAGTGTTATACAGTGACAGAGCTGAAAATGTGTTGCTGCAACAGCGCAGCAGGTCAGGCAGCATCCAGGGAACAGGAGAATCGACGTTTCGGGCATAAGCCCTTCTTCAGGAATAAGGGCTTATTCCCGAAACGTCAATTCTCCTGTTCCCTGGATGCTGCCTGACCTGCTGCGCTTTTCCAGCAACACATTTTCAGCTCTGATCTCCAGCATCTGCAGACCTCACTTTCTCCTCAAAGGTTATACAGTGACAGACCTGTCCCCACCAGTACTGTACCCCAGTGTTATACAGTGACAGACCTGTCCCCACAAGTACTGTACCACAATGTTATACAGTGATAGACCTGTACCCCAGTGTTATACAGTGACAGACCTGTACCCCAGTGTTATACAGGGACAGACCTGTCCCCACCAGTACTGTACCCCAGTGTTATACAGGGACAGACCTGTCCCCACCAGTATTGTTTTACACAGAACCAGTCATCACCTGTCGTGTTACCGCGGTTTCTATTCCGGCCGGCCGTCCTTATAAGGCGCCCACCGGATTTGTCTGTCGTCTCTCAGACTCGAAGTCTCACCTCTCAGCACGGCTCTCGTTGCGCTCTCTTGTCGCTCAGAGCGGAATGTCTGGAAGCCGAACGTCCGGGCGAGAGCGGCACGGACGGGTCCGCAGGAAGTCGAGGCCATGACAGTGCCCTAACCTCCAATGTGTGATGTCACCACGCAGTGTCAATGTTGTCATCGCGGTCCCATGCCGCGTTCCGCGCGTGCGCAGCACCTCACCTGTAAACGTCATCAACCGGCGCCCCAACATGGCGGACAAGAGAAATGTTCTCCGCACATTAATAGCTTATGCCGGAGATTCGGATTCTGAAACTGACACCGAGACAGGTGAGATCCTATAAAACACCGTCCTTTCACAATGGAGTCGGACTAATTAATTAAGCTGTATCATACTGTTAATCTGTAAACATTATTTAGGGGATAATAAAGGCCTATCATTATGGTACAGTACTGGTGAGGACAGATCTGACAGTGTATAATACTGGGGTATAATATTGGTAGGAACAGGTCTGTCACTCTATAAGGGTGGCGTATAGTACTGATAGTCACGGTTTAATACGTATAATACTGGTGGGGACATGTCTGACTGACTCGCTGTGCGACCCATCACCACACTTTTTGACTATATATCATTCGGAGGCAGTACTGTTGGGGACAGGTCTGTCTCTGTATAACACTGGGGTACAGTACTGGTGGGGACAGTTCTGTCATTATACAACACCAGTGGGATCAGTTCTGTCACTGTATAACAGGGGTACAGGACTGGTGGGGTCAATTTGATATTTCAGGCATAAGCCCTTCTTCAGGAATGAGGAGGGTGTGCCAAGCAGGCTAAGATAAAAGATAGGGAGGAGAGACTTGGGGGAGGGGCTTTGCGAATGCGATAGGTGGAAGGAGGTTAAGGTGAGGGTGATAGGTCGGAGAGGGGATGGGGGCGGAGAGGTCGGGAAGAAGATTGCAGGTCAAGAAGGCGGTGCTGAGTCTGAGGGTTGGGACTGAGAAAAGGTGGGGGGAGGGAAAATGAGGAAGCTGGAGAAATCTGTATTCATCCCTTGTGGTTGGAGGGTTCCTCGGCGGAAGATGAGTCGCTCTTCCTCCAGGCGTTGTGTTGCCATGGTCTGGCGATGGAGGAGGCCAAGGACCTGCATGTCCTTGGCGGAGTGGGAGGGAGAATGAAAGTGTTCAGCCATGGGGCAGTTGGGTTGGTTGGTGCGAGTGTCCGAGAGGTGTTCTCTGAAATGTTCCTATACATTGGGGAGACAGGCCGCCGACTTGTGGAACGTTTCAGAGAACGATGTTATAGTCCAGGTTATAGTCCATAAGGTTTATTTGGAAGCACTAGCTTTCGAGGTACTGCCTCTTCATCAGCTGGTTCTGGAACATGACCTTACGACACAAAATTTATAGCAAAAGGGTTACAATGTCATGGAGTTGTAATGATATATTAAACAATATTAACTGAAGTTGTTAAATATATCATTTCAACTCCATGACACTGTAACCCTTTTGCTATAAATTCTGTGTCGTATGGTCATGTTCCACAACCACCTGATGAAGAATCAGCGCCTCGAAAGCGAGTGCTTCCAAATAAACCTGTTAGACTATAACCTGGTGTTGTGATTTTTAACTTTGTCCACCCCAGTCCAACACCAGCACCTCCAAATCATCTCTCAAGTTGGTCAGTGTTACCTGGGACCATCAGGGTTCTTAAAATCCAAACTGCAAAGTTTATTATTCTTCATTTCTGACTGCATGTGAGTGATCCATTTCACACTGTAATCCAGTCAGGAGTTTTGAGGCAGGCTGTTAGGGAAACTTTACCAGCCCCCTCTCAGACTGGGGTGAGCAGAGGAGATATTAAACGGCTGCTCAGTCATGGGCGCAGCTGGCAAAATGTGCTCTCTGCCTCGCCCAGAAAGAATGTGTCAGTTTGAGACAATAGGATTTCAGATATCATGGTCCTGCCCCCTCTGGCATTAGCTGATCGCCGGAGGACTTTTGCCTGGGAAGTAAGTCAGATTGGTAACTCTTGGGAGCATACCTGTGTGTGACATCCTTTAACATGGGGAGGCTAGTGTACACACAGCCACCACACAGAACTTGGTAGTCCCGGGGGTTGAAGCCCAGTGGCATGGAGACCAAGACGACTAGCAGCCCTTCTTTGTTGCAGCCTTCGTTCATCTTCGCAACCGTTGTGAAGTTCTCATTTAAGTTCAGCTATCATCCTTTGCATGATCCACCATTGAGGTGTTCATGGATCGCGCTATGTCTGGAATCTTCCCCTTGAACTAACTGTCATGGGTGACCCTGACAGGACTGACACTCCAGATGGTTTAGCCCTCGTGTTCTTAGGTATTCACAGCCTCTCCACCATGGCAAGATGGTGGTCATCGGAGAGGAACACAGAGGTACAATATTGGTTGGGGAGACGTCTGTCATTGTCATATAGGTACAGTAGTGTTGTAGACTGTTATAGGGTCTGTCACTTTATAACACTGCGATACAGTCCTTGTTTGTCATTATATAACAGTTGAATACCGTACTCATGGGGACATGTCTGTCAATGGATAATATTGGAACCCATTAATGGTGAGTAGGTCACAGTATAACACTGTGGTACAGAACTGGTGTGAACATATCTTTCACCATTTAACACTTGGGTACTACTCCTGGGGACTTATAGAGACCCTTCGGGCCATCGAGTCTATATGACCGAAAATACACTACTACCTGCACTAATCCCACTTTCTCGCAACAGGCCATAGACTTGAACATTAAGACAGTTCAAGTGCTCATCCAAGTACTTTTTAAACAATGGGTTTACCTGCCTCAACTATCCTCGCAGGCAGTGCATTCCAGACCCCTCACCACTCTGGATGAAAATGTTTTTCCTCAAGTCCTGTCCAACTCTCCTGCCTTTCACTTTAAAAGTGTGCCTCCTTGTCCTTGGCCCTTCCGACTGTTGAAAGATTCTGACCTGAAACTTCAACTCCCCTTCTCTGATGCTGCCTGACCTGCTGAGCATTTTCCACCTCCACTCTTTATCCACATTGACTCTCCACTATCTCCAACTTTGTAGTGTCCTGCCATTTATTGGATACTCCCTTGTGTTTTCACGTCTTCCAAAGTGCATCATCTCACATTTATCAGGGTTACATTCCATCTTCCCTCGATCTGCGAATCTGACCAATTTGTCTATATCTTCTTGTAACCCAAGACCCACCCAATCACTCAGCCAAGTTTTGTGCCATCCACAAACTTACTTATCATCCTTCCCACATTCTCAACTATATTGTTTATGACTATGAAACAATAAGGGACCCAGTACTGATCCCTGTGGCACGCCACTGTACACCAGGCTCCAGTCACACAAACACCTTTTTTTAGATTAGATTAGATTACATTACATTACAGTGTGGAAACAGGCCCTTCGGCCCAACAAGTCCACACCGACCCGCCGAAGCACAACCCACCCATACCCCTACATTTACCCCTTACCTAACACTACGGGCAATTTAGCATGGCCAATTCACCTGACCTGCACATCTTTGGACTGTGGGAGGAAACCCACGCAGACACGGGGAGAATGTGCAAACTCCACACAGTCAGTCGCCTGAGTCGGGAATTGAACCCGGGTCTCCGGCGCTGTGAGGCAGCAGTGCTAACCACTGTGCCACCGTGCCGCCCACCTTTCTACCACAACCCTCTGTCTCCTGTTGCTAAGCCAGTTTTGGATCCGACTTTCCAAATTAACTTTCCATGAGCTTTAACTTTCTTTATCAGTTACCCATGTGGGATTTTGTCCAAGACTTTGCTGAAATCCATAGAAACTACCTTAACTGCCTTCGTGTCATCACTTGGTCACCTCATTGAAAAACTCCAGTAAATTTGTTAGTCCCAAACTCCCTCTGACAAAACCATGCTGAATATCCCTGATCAAGTCTTGCTTCTCTAAATGGAAATTTTTTTTTTCCTTCGCTACCTTTTCCCAATAGTTTTCCTACCATTTAGGTAGATTCGCTGGTCTATAATTCCCAGCTGTATCTCCACTACCTTTTTTATAAAGTGGAACTACACGAGCTGTCCTCCAATCTTTTGGCACCTCCCCTGTGGTTAGAGAAAATGTAAAAATTTGACTGAGGCCCCTGTTTTTCCTCCCTTCTCTCCAACAGCAGCCTGGGATAAAACTGTTCTGGACCTGGGTCTATGTCCACTCCAAAACCTCCACTATCTCCTTGCTTCTTATATCAATCTGCTCAAGAATTCCACAGTCCTTCTTCTTTGTACTTGCATTCTCCCCCTAAGTAAAGATAGATGGGAAGTACTTGTTTAACACACTAACAGTGGTTCTTCATCTTCATGTACAGATTGCCCCCTTTCTCCCTGATAGGCCCCAGTCTGCCACTGTATATTTTTAGGGTACAGTATACTGTTGGGGACAGGTCTAGCATGGTATAGTAGTGGGTAGTAGGACAGTAGCAGCAGGGACAGGTGTTATTTTTCAACTCTGTTCTCTCTGTCAGGCACAAAAGGAGGTCTCGTTTCTGCTGGATATGGCGATGATGATATCAGCAGAATGGAAGAGGCAGGTGAGCTGGAGGAACAGGATGAGAGTAGCAGTCCACTGGTGAGTGACAAGTGACAAAAACTTGCCAAAAATGTCTCCTTTTATGCTCCGCCGATCTCAGGATCAGTGCTGAGTGCCATGAAATTGTTGCTGTATGCCCTTGTTCAATGCAGCCAGTTGAGAGCAGGTGTGCTGAGTTCATCTGAGACTAGCTGAGAAAGCCTCTGGTGTTATGGCCCACAGAACTGGATAAAAAGGAATTCTCTGGAGATAGGGAGACTAGGAATGGAAGTACTTATTAAGTAATTTAAGTTGACTGTTTATATGCAAGGTGGAGTACAATGTAAGAAAGAAATTATAATTGTCATGCTGGCTCAAAGATAGAAGACAGAGGGTGGTGGTGGAGGGTTGTTTTTCAGACTGGAGGCCTGTGACCAGTGGAGTGCCACAAGGATCAGTGCTGGGTCCTCTACTTTTTGTCATTTACATAAATGATTTGGATGTGAGCATAAGAGGTATAGTTAGTAAGTTTGCAGATGACACCAAAATTGGAGGTGTAGTGGACAGTGAAGAGGGTTACCTCAGATTACAACAGGATCTTGACCCAGATGGGCCAGTGGGCTGAGAAGTGGCAGATGGAGTTTAATTCAAATAAATGCGAGGTGCTGCATTTTGGGAAAGGAAATCTTAGCAGGATTTATATACTTAATGGTAAGGTCCTAGGGAGTGTTGCTGAACAAAGAGACCTTGGAGTGCAGTTGTGAAACTTGAAAGGGTTCAGAAAAGATTTACAAGGATGTTGCCAGGGTTGGAGGATTTGAGCTATAGGGTGAGGCTGAACAAGCTGGGGCTGTTTTCCCTGGAGCGTCGGAGGCTGAGGGGTGACCTTATAGAGATTTACAAAATTATGAAGGGCATGGATAGGATAAATAGACAAAGAATTTTCCCTGGGGTTGGGGAGTCCAGAAATAGAGGGCATAGGTTTAGGGTGAGAGGGGAAAGATATAAAAGAGACCTAAGGGGCAACTTTTTCACGCAGAGGGTGGTACATGTATGGAATGAGCTGCCAGAGAAAACGGTGGAGGCTGGTACAATTGCAATATTTAAGAGGCATCTGGATGGGTATATGAATACGAAGGGTTTGGAGGGATATGGGCCGGGTGCTGGCAGGTGGGACTAGATTGGGTTGGGGTGTCTGGTCGGCATGAACAAGTTGGACTGAAGGGTTTGTTTCCATGCTGTACATCTCTGTGACTCTATGACTAACTGACATTAATCTCGTTTCTCAGATTTACTGGCTCTCTTTTATATCGAAGCATACACCTTTAGATTAACTAGTATAAAGTTCGTTTGAGTCACCCATCACCACTTCTTGTGCTGAGCAACATTTCTCAATTCTTTGATGTACAAATTGTCACAACCTACTGGAGTAATGTGCTGAGAATCCAGGTTCACTATTCCCAGAGTCACGCCAAATGTGAAGATTCAATGAAAGTACCAGGAATCCCAATTTACCTCTCTCTGACTGTGACCCGGGATAAAAGCAAACCACACCAGGCTTCTCCAATAACTATAAAAAGAGAAGCTATTTATTGAAAATGCTTAACATTGACAAGGACAGTAAAAGAATAGGATTTCTAATTTATATAACTTAAGCTTTCCCCCATTTTAAAAAATGGATTTGTATTCACACAAAGAAAAACAGACAAATGCAAATATCTTGGGTGAAGAAGTAAAAACAAATTTGAGGAACAAGCTCTGTATCACCAGTCCAAAATCACAAAACTAGCTCACTTAGTTCCATAATTTTTATCCTTTCTTTGAAAATGCCTGGATGATATCTATACAACAATAATCAGTCTTCAGTTCACTGGTTACTTGTTTTGACCCGAGACAGAAATGAAAGGAAAGGAGGAGGGGTGGCAGTATTGAGACCACAAGACCATAAGCAATAGGCCCCTAGAGGCTGCTCCACCATTCATTACAATCATGGCTAATCCAACATTTGTCATGTCCACTTTCCTGCTTTTCACTGAAAATTTTGATTCCCACGCTGATCAAGAATCAATTTCTCTCTGTATTGGTTAAGGAACGTGTTGCAATTCTGGCAAAAGTGGATATCTCAGAGGTTTCAATGATAGAATCACTTTGGCTCGAGCTGGGCAATAAATAGGATACAATTATATTGATAAGAGGAATCTATAGACCACCAACTACTGGGAAGAATGTAGGGGAACAAATTTGCAGAGAAATTATAGAGATGCCGACATTATAGAATAGCTTATAACAGGGGACTTCAATCATTCAAATTTAGACTGGGATCCTAATAGTGTAAGGGGCAGTGAGAGGCAAGTGTTCCTAGATTTCATTCAAGTGTTTCTGACAACAATATGTGTGTAATCCATCCAGAAAGGAGGCACTGTTGGAGCTGGTTCTTGGAAATGAGATGGGCCAAGGGGATCAGAAGTCAGTGGGGGAACATCGAGGAGACGGTGATCGTTTTATTGTAAGGTTAGGATAACGGTGGGGATTGACATTAGTCAATGCAGATTAAGAAAAATCACTTGTGGGGAGCTGACATCAATGTGGCAAGATTGGAGCTGGGCAGAATATACTGGAACAAGAGGGTAATGAGAAAAACAATAACTGAACTTTCATTCGTGGCATGTTCCCTCAATGGGAAAGGTAGGCAAAGCAAATCCAGACCTCCCAGACTGCCCAAAGAGACAGAAGTTAAACTAAAGACAAAGGAAATGTGCTACTGACTGGTGTCAGATCGATAATACAATGAAGAACTAAAAGGAATACAGGAGGTTCAGATGTGAGGTGAAAAAATAAAAAAAAGTACGAGAAAAGACTGGCAAGCAACATAAAGTTTTCAATAGGTATACAAATAGTGCAAGAATAGCAGAAGGACAGAGAGGACTGATTTGAGATTAGAAAGGGTTTACATATCAAGTTGGGGGTCATGGCTGAGATATTAGATGAATATTTTGCATCTATGTTTACCAAAGAGGGCAATGCTGCCCAGGCTCTGGTGACAGAGAAGAGTCACTGGAGACAGTGACTCTGTCACTGAGAAGAGTTCACAATTGAGCAGAAAAAGTGTTATGTAGACGTTGTGCTTAACGTTGACAAGATGCCAGGACTGGATGAGATGCATCAAAGGATATTGAAGGGAGTGAGAGCGGAAATTGCAGGACATTTCAGTCTTGCCTTGACCAGGGGAGGTGGTGAAAGACTTGAGAATTGCAAACATTATGGCTTTATTCAAGAAGGGCGAGAAGGATAAGCCCAACAATTCCAGTTAGTTTTAACTTCAGTGGTGGGAAGCTTCTAGAAAGAATTATTTGGGACTAAATTGGTAGATGCATGGGGGAAAAAAAATGGATTAAGAACGTGGATATATCGCTTGACTAATTTGCTGGAGCTTTCTCGAAGAGACAACAGAAAGGGTCAATGGAAAGTGTAACGCTTTTCTATGTGGTGTGCGTCGTCTTCCAGAAGGCGTTTGTTATAGACTTGTGAAGAGTATTATAGGTCACGGAATAAAAGCAGCAGTAGCATTGTATGTTCAAAATTGGCTGACTGATGAGAAACAGAGAGTAATGATCACTGAATATTTTTCAGGCTGGAGTAAGGATTGTCATGGAGTTCCCCAGAGTTTGGTATTGGGTTCCTTGTTTTCCTTGATACATCTTAATGATCTAGATCTTAGTGTTCAGGTGGCAATTTCAAAGTTTGCAGATGGCACAAAACCTGGAAGAATTGTAAACTTTGAGAGACAGTGTCGGAGGACATAGAGCAAGAACATTGAAAGACAACATAAAATGGGGGTACAAAAGCAGACTGATCCTGGCATATATGTTCATAGATCGTTGAGGGTAGCAGGAAAAGTGGAGAGAGCAGTTCATCAAGCATACAATGTTCTCAGTTTTATTGATAGTGGCATCGAGTACAAGAGCATGAACTTATACAAAACACTTGTTAGACCTCACCTGGAATACTTTGCACAATTCTGGAGGTCACACTATAAGAAGGATGCAAATGCATTAGAGAGTGCACAGAAGTGATTTATAACAATGATTCAAGTGAGGAGGAACTTCAGTCACGAGAATAGATTGAAGAAGTTGGGTCTGTTCTCCGTGGAGAGAAGGAGCCTAAAAAGAGATCTGATAGAGACTTTCAAAATCATGAGTGAGATGGATAAGTGTATTGGGTGAAACTGTTCTAGTTCCTAAAAGGAGTAAGAGCAAGAGGGCATAATTTTATAGTAATTTCCAACAGGAGCAAATGTGATGTGAGCAAAAAACGTTTTCACTCAGTGAGTAGTTAGGGTGTGGAATGCATTGTTTGGTGGTGTGGTTGAGGCAGGTTCAATTGAGGCATTCAAGAAGGGAGTAGATGGTTATTTAGACAGAAATAATGTGCAAGGATGTAGGTAAAAGCAGGAGGTTGGTAAGGTGCGCATTTGAAGAACCACGATGAGCCAAGTGATCTCCTTCTGGACCTTAAAACTTCTGTGATTCTTTCTTTTCCCATTGCGTTTTAAAACTCTTTTTTCAGCAACTCTGAATGTAGATTTCCTTGCTCTTTGGACAGAAAGTTGGAGAAGACAATCTTTTAGAAGAGCAGAACAGAAAGGGAGTTGTTGATGATGCAAGTCTTGCGTTTCTGTTGTTTTCTCTTTGAATTAGTGTTATATTTTAGCCTGAACAATCAGAATGTTGTTCCTACGCTAATGTGTACTAACCCCACAATAACTAGTGGCAATTGGAAAGCCATCACGTATACCTTTTGGGCAGAACACACACACAGTCTTTTACAATAGACAAAGGGGAATCAAATGTCAAAGAGCCAGGGGGTGATGGGGACAGTACAAATCTGCCAGAGATATTCTGTTCTGCTCTGAAGAATGTTTTAATGACTAAAGCCTCTGCAGTGCTGAGCCAAATGATCTCAGACATCTTAGATCCAATCTCCAGTCAATTGACTTTATATGCTGCAACTGCTCCATTACATTAGTATCTGTCCTGGGATAGAAACACAGAGAAAAACATAACTTTGGTTCATCTCCCAATCTCTCCCTAGTGAGCTATTTTGAAGATGAACATTTTTTTTTAAGATTCCCTACAGTGTGGAAACAGTCCCTTTGGGCCAACCAGTCCACACTGACCCTCCGAAGAGTAACCCACCCAGACCCATTCCCCTCTGACTAATGCACCTAACACTATGGGCAATTTAACATGGCTAATTCACCTGACCTGCACATCTGTGGGAGGAAACCGAAGCATCCGGAGTAAATCTACACAGACACGAGGAGAATGTGCAAACTCCACACAGACAGTCACCCGAGGCTGGAATCGAACCTAGGACGCTGGTGCTGTGAGGCAGCAGTGCTAACCACTGAGCCACCATGTCTTCACCATGAGTGAGGACAGGGTCGGGTTTGTCTGTGCTGCCTCTGATTGTTACATAACCTTCCATCTTGACTTGTATGGAAAATGACCAGTTGACTAAGGTACCGGATTATAACATAGAAGCTGTTCCTAACATCAGAAGCATCAGACTTTTCTCTCCGTTGTACTGAATGTGGCTTGTACAACCAGAGTGACTGTATTTCTACTGTGGTTACTGAATCTACCAGTGCCAGAGATCCATGTAGGTTGTACCTAAAGTGTGTTTGGTGGGACTTGGTCTGAAATAGGATTTTGTCTCGTCTGTATATCAAGCAAGAGCTTGTTGCTCTTCATTGCATTGATAGCTGCCTTGCAGCCTCAAGTGATCCCTTTAACCTTGTCAATTCTTGTCTTTATAGGAAGGTGAAGATTCAGAAAAAGAGTTGCAGGAGGCAGATGGTATAAAGGTACTATTGTAATTTTACATATCAACAACATAGCAATTGGGTTGAGTGACTGAGGGCTCACAAACTGACTTGAATGTGGAGAGTTCCATGGAGACCCTTCAACACTAATAAAGCCTTGAGAGTGATATCAATCTTTCAATTTTTAGTTGTTGAATCTTAACCATATTGATTAATCCATTGAGTCCATAGCAATTCTCTGTTCAGCAATCCATTGAGTCTCAATTCCCACATTATCCCTGCAGTCCTATATATATATATATATATATATATATACTTCATGGCAATCCAAATACAAAGTCTTTGTGACGTAATTCATCTCCACTTCCACCATTACAGGTATCGGTTTTGAGTATATTAACACTCACTGCACAAAAAGGTTTTTTCCCAATTTCCCTTTCTCCTTGGTTTGTTTCAGTGTAGGCTGGCTACTTTGCATTAATATTTACTGCATGATTTGTATTTGCGTAAGTTGCTTTTGTTCAGTATCGAGTGACAATTGACTACCTCATTCCTCCACTGTTTTTGATGAGTTTATGCACTGACCAAACTCTTGCTCTGTTCATTGAATTATATAAATAACTTGTCCAGATTTTTGATGGAATTATTTCAGTCTTCAATGTCTGGGCTTACAAATGACTTTAAAACATTCTTCCAAATTGCTTTCAGCCAGTAAAAATCTATTTTCAAACTCTTACTTTCTTTGTAAAGTGGTCAGTGGTATTAGCCAGTAAGTACTAAATTTCACCAGTTTTCACAATCAGGAAAGTTTTCGGTGAAGTCAGCTGGACCGAAGGTCTGTTTCCGTGCTGTATGACTCTGTAAGTGCATAAGGGAAAACGCTAACTCGTTGCGGAAATGTCAGCCACCTGGGGGCATAGATTTAAAATATATGCAAAAAGCAGAAAAAGTAACGTTGGACTGAGAATTGGAGAAATATTTCAAAGAGAAAAACATTTGCCAGGCTATTTGGACAGGGCATTTCAGTGACAGTAATTGGTTGCTCTACCAAACAGTCAGCACAGGCTTAAAGGAATGAGTGTTTTTTTCCTATATCCTATAACATGTTGTTTTGAATTCTGTCTGATTCCATTCTTCCTTCTTGTTTCCTCCATGTTTTCATAGTCGCTTACGTGGTCTGTGTTTTATACTATCTAGCTGTGTGCCGCTCACACTCTTAAATCTTCAGATCTAAATGATTGCTTATGCTCTGAGGAATTTTCAGCATCACCTCCTGCCGCTGACCACTAGTCCACAGTTGGTCTCACTGTCTGTTCACACCTTTTCATGTCTTGGCAGCAGGCACCACGTAACATCAAATCTAGTGTGTATTTCATTCAATAAAAGCTGTGTCCACAATGGAAGTACTATAATCTTAAATGGGGAACTTGCTGTAAGTGCAGGTGGGAGACTCTGGGGTTCAAAACAATCAGTAAAAGTGGTCATTTAGCTCAGTTAACTGGACAGTTGGTTTGCTATTCAGTGATGCCGACAGTGTGGGTTCCTTTCCCATCCCAGCTGAGGTTATCATTAAGGACTGTCTGTCTCAACCTCTCCCTTTGCCAGAGGCATGGTGACCCTCAGGTTGAATCACCACTTGTCATCTCTCTCTAATGAGAGCAGCTTTATGGTCCAGTATGACTACAGCAACCTACTATTGAGAGGTAGCGGTGAGAAGATCAATAAATTTTCAGTATTATTACTTTTCTCTTTAATTGAGGGAGTTACTAAATGAAAATGTTATCAAGTGACACTTGAAAAAGAATAACCTGCTTACTGACACTCAGGTTGAGTTCCATCATAGCAAAAAAGCTGACATTTTTGCATCCATCTTCAGCCAAAGCTGCCAAGTGGATAGCTTCCTCCTGAACAACGTTTTCTCTAAGTCTTTTTTCTTTGTTGCGGACCATGGCAGTCTGTGAGTGGCAACAACCTCCAGAGCCCAAAGTCAATGCTGTGACCCATATCGGAATGTTGCAGCCATGCAATTTAGAAAGAATGTTGCTCCTGATATCCTAGAACCACAGATGCCAGTCTTTAGCCAATTCAATTGATGGCAAGTGATGTCAAGAAATATCTGAAGGCACAGGATACTGCAAAGGCTACAGACCCTGACAACACTGCGGCAAAAGTACTGAAGACTTGTGCTTCAGAACTTGCCACTCCCCTCACCAAGCTCTTCCGGTACACTCTCAACCCTGACATCAACACAACAATATCAAACATTGCCCTGATATGTGCTGTCCACAAAAAACAGGAGAAGTCCAAACCCAGCCAATTACTACCCTGTCAGTCTGCTCTTGATTGTCAGCAAAGGGATGGAAGGGGTCGTTGATCAAACAGCATTTGCTCAACAATTACCTGCTCATTAATGTCCAGTTTAGGTTGTGCTAGTACCATCAGGCTCCTGACCTCATTACAGCCTTGGTCCAAACTTGGAGAAAAGACCTGAACCTCAGAGGTGAGGTGAGAGTGGCTATCCTTGACATCGAGTCAGTGTGTACAGTCCTAGCAAAACTGGATTCAATAGGAACCAAAAAGAAAAATATCCACTTGGTGAAGTCATACCTAGCTCAACAGAAAATGGTTATGGTTGTTTGAATTCAATTGTCTCAAATCCAGAATATCATGGCAGAGGTTCCTCAGGGCAATGAGTGAGGCACAAGTGTCTTTCACCTCTTCATCAATGACCTTCCTATTACTACAAGGTCAGAAGTGAACATGTTTGCAGATTATTCAGCACCACTTGCAGCTCCTCAGGTGTAGAAGCAGTCCGTGTTCAAAGATTTGGTCAACATCCAAGCTTGGGCTGATAAGTAGCAAGTAACATTAATTGCTTTACCATCACTGAATCCCAGATGGACAACATCCTGGGGGTTACCAATCACCAGAAACCAAGCTAGAACGTCAAAAAGAACAGGTCAGAGGTTAGGAATCCTGTAGAGAGTAACTCACCCCCTGACTCCACCATTTACAAGGCTCAAGTCAGTAGTGTGATGAATGCTCTCCGCTTGCTTGGATGAGTGTAACCCCAACATCACTCGAGAAGCTTGACACCATGCAGGACAAAGCATCCCACTTGTTGGGCACTGCATCCATTACCTTTGATATCTACTCCCCTCACCACTGCCACGTAGTAGCAGCAATGTGTACCATCTACAAGGCACAATGAAGTAACTCACCAAGGCTTCTTTGACCCCACCTTCCAAATCCACAATCTCTACCCATTAAAAGAAAACGGTCAGTACTTCCAGATGAAGACTGACACCTGCAGGTTCTACTCCAAATTATATACCATCTTGTTCAGACTTAATTCTGAACGGTGTGCCAATGTTAGACTCGTGACTTTTTGACAAGCTGACTTAAATCTGTAAATCACAATTAAATGATCAAGATGTTCAATTTTCCTGATTGGCTGCTATTTAGGATAAAAGCAATTCACACCTTGTTTCAGCAACGGGAAGGTAAATATTTATTGCAGCAACATGTATTCTTAACCAACAGCAGAAACAACAATTACTAACTACATTCCTCTCAAGTCACACTCAAATCACACCAATAAAATAGACGGTTTGCCACAAATACTGTGGTTGGTAAAACGTAGACAGGGTAAAAACATAGAGAGAAAAAGGAGGTGCCACAATTTGGAGAGTATTTTTTCCCAGTTTAGCGATGATGACACAATGTAATCTGCAGAGCAATTGCCATTCTAAGGTTCAGTAGTTGATCAGATGGACCAGAATCTTTTCTTGTATTAGATTTCTTTATTTTAAATTTGTTTTTGCCTTTTTTCTTTCAAATAAAGAGAAGGGATAGAGATTTTTTATTTGCCAGATCTGAATGTTTCTGACTGTACCACTCCCACAAGTTTATCGCAAACTTTAGCTTTGCCAGTCTAAAGGTTGTCATCAGACAATTTTTCCTAAACTCCAAGACTTCTGGTGCCACTCTGTTTCAACAATATCATCATTTCACTGTTCTAAAAGCAACCAACCTTGTGCAGTTCGAAATGTGCACCACCTGATTTTGTTTAATTTGCAAAGTTCTCTTTGTATTTTAATTATATAGCAGTGTCTGATTTCCATTCCAGTTTGCAGTCCAAGAAGTTACTTCACTATCTCTGTGTCCAAAGTCTGTGGGTGTTGCTTTAGCCGAAACACTCCAGTGGTTCAAAAAGGTGTCTTAGGGATTCCCTCAAGGAAATTAGGGATGGGCAATAAATAACCAGCGATAAACACATCCCATGAACAATTTTAAAAAAATACCTCATTAAAGTCTTCATCTAAGCATGGACAAAAGAGTTGAGGTGAGAGTGATTTATTCAATGGTTGTAGTTGCTGAAGGTCAGTTGTTTCAGCCCAAGGACATTCTGCAGAGGTTCTTCAGTTGTGACCTCAGCCCAACTATCTTAGGCTGCTTCATCCGCAACCTTCTATCCATCATGATGTAAGAAGTGAGAATGTGCCATCATCATAGGGCAATGTTCAGTACCATTTGCAATTCCTCAGATGCTGAAGCAGTCCATGATCTTATGCAGCAAAATTTGCTTGGACTGATAAATGGCATGTGGTGTTCATGCCACATAAGTATCAGGCAATAATCATCTCTAACAAGACAGAATCTAACTCCTTATCCCTTGATGTTTAATGGAATTACCATAACTGAATCCCCATCGTTAGCATTAAGTCAAAACTGAAGTAAACAAGGATCTGGGATCTGGGGTGTGCTGGCTGGATGGACACAGAACTAGCTTGGTCATAGAATACAGAGGGTAGCGGTGGAAGGGTGCTTTTCAGAACGAGACCAGTAACCAGTGGTCTTCTGCAAGTATCAGTGATGGGATCTTTGTTGTTTGTAATATATATAAATGACCTGAATGAAATGTAGATGGTTTGATTAGTAAATTTGCAGATGACACCAAAATTGGATGGCACGGTGGCTCAGTGGATAGCATTGCTTCCTCACAGTGCCAGGGACCTGGGTTCGATTCCAGCCTCTGCGTGGAGTTTGCACATTCTCCCTGTGTCTGCATGGGTTTCCTCCCATAATCCAAAAATGTGCAGGTTAGGCAAATTGCCCATGCTAAATTGTCAATAGTGTAAGTTATTAGTCAGGGATAAATATAGGGTAGAGGGATGGGTCTGGGTGAGTTAGTCTTCAGAGGTCAATGTGAACTTGTTGGGCCGAAGGGCCTGTTTCCACACTGTAGGGATTCTAATTCTAGTTCTAAACCAGCCATTAAAAATTATTAATAAAGGACATCATGAAATGTCCTTGGCCAGCAAGGTTAAGGAGAATCCCAAGGCATTTTATGTATATGTATTAGGAACAAGAGGATAACTAGGGAAAGAGTAGGCTTTCTCAAGGATAAAGGACGGAGGTTATGTGTGCAGCCAAAAAGTGTGGCGCTGGAAAAGCACATCAGGTCAGGCAGCATCTGAGGAGCAGGTGAGTTGATGTTTTGGGCAGCCAAAGGAATTGGGTGAGCTTTTTAATGATCACTTTATGTCGCTATTCACCAAAGTTGGGGACCTGAGGTATTTTGAGGTTAGGGAAAAGTGATTGAATGCTCTATGGTAGGTCAACTTAAGAAGGAGGAAGTGTTGGGTGTCTTTGAAATGTATTAAGATAGACACGTCCCCAGGGCCAGATCTATCCCAGGATACTGTGGGAGGCATGGAAAGAGATAGCCGGGGTCTTAGCAGATACCTTTGCATCCTCCAGCA
This sequence comes from Chiloscyllium plagiosum, assembly GCF_004010195.1. Lineage (NCBI taxonomy): Eukaryota > Metazoa > Chordata > Chondrichthyes > Orectolobiformes > Hemiscylliidae > Chiloscyllium > Chiloscyllium plagiosum. The sequence continues at coordinate 2,209,929 of NC_057733.1, forward strand.
ATAGTTACCTAATTTCTTGGACACTTGCAAGTATTTTAGGACCAAAATCTGGCGTCATATTGACCCTGAGATAAGCTTCAGGTCCCATATCTTCACCTCTGCAAGAATATAATATTTAGTAAATCATCTGGCTTCCCTCCTTCCCCCACCTCTCCAATCACGTCAGCTCATCTGCTGCTGAAGATCTCACTCATGTTAATCTTGCATTGGCCCTTGGCTATTGCAGTGCAACACTTGCAAGCCTGTCAGTTTCCACCCTCCATAAACTACACTTTTTCTTGAATTTGTTCTCTGAATATGAACTGTCTGTGTCCTAATTTGCACCTTATCCTGTTTACCATTAGATATTTGCTTGCTGACCTGCACTGGCTCCCAGTTGAACAATGCTTTGACTTTAAAATTCTCAAGCTTGCTTTCAAGTCCGTCGTGGCTTCACCCTTCTATATGTCTCAACTCTTCCAGCCCTGCAACACTCTTCTGAAGTATCTTTGTTCCTCTTAACTCCAATCTCTTGAACTCCCAATTTTCATTGCACCATCATTTATGGGTGTGTCTTATATTGACTGGGCTCAAATCTAGAAATCCCTCTCTTCCTCTGGGGAAATCCCTAAAACCTCCCTTTATGTCCTAACATCTTGTTACGTGAGTCAGTGTCAAATTTTGTTTGTTAATGCTCCTGTGAAGTACCTTTGAATGAATTTTGTTCTAAATATTTTCTAATTTTCACTGAACACTTTCATTTATTAGTTATAAAAATATTGATGAATTTGAAAGAGCTTTTGACCACGTGAAATAATTCAATCCAGAAGGCATGTGATAAACCCCCCAAGAATGTATTGATCTAGAGTTGACATCCCCCCTGCAGTTGTAAGGTGGTCATGTCAGTCAGCAGTTTTGATGCAGTTTTTAAAAAATAATTGGAGTTAGTACTATCTCCATCACAAATGCAAAAATGTATTAGAATTTTTTCCCCCCAAATGCTGTGATAACAATTCTGGGAATATTAATTGTTAGCATTTCCAATGGCCCGGCTTGAGTGCTATACCTGGAATTGAACTTTGTTTCAAGTTACAGCATGCAGTGTCCTGTTGATTACAAAAGATGGCACTGTTGGCTGTTAGTTAATGGAAACTATTTTGCTAATATGTAATCCTCCTGGAATTGTTGCTGCCATCAGATTTGACCATTCCAGATTTCTTTGACAGCTCTCTGATCACAGTTAGCAGCGATATCACTGTTACCAGAATTCATTCCTTTCTCCCATTTGAAATTTCAACTCTGACGTTATACCCTGATATCCTTATTTTATGCTGTCTTGTTGGCCTCGTAAGATATTTGCTATGCCTCAAGTTAGTGGGTAGACAATTGATTTTTAAGATTGATAATCACTGGTACTAAGGCAATAATTGAGTTATTTTGTAAGACAATAATGCTGTGAAGTTTGACAGTCCTCTGAACTCCTCACAAATTTCTGAGGGCAGGAAAATTTAACAATATTTTGCTCACTCCACAGTTACATGCAAGCTGCAAACAGCCATTTTAAAACTCTGTACAAATGCAAGGGCAGGTCAGAGGGCAGAAAGTCTGAGGAGAGTAACTCGCCTCCCTAAAGCTTTTCTGCCACCTACAGGAATGTGATGAACTCACTGCATCTCTCAACCAACTGTAGCCTGGCTCTGGTTAATTGGGTTGAAGAGTCTAGTGGGCTTGATTGACTGTGCCACATTGAGAAGCAGCTGAAAATGTGTTGCTGGAAAAGCGCAGCAGGTCAGGCAGCATCCAAGGAACAGGAGAATCGACGTTTTGGGCATAAGCCCTTCTTCAGCCCTTCTTATGCCCGAAACGTCGATTCTCCTGTTCCCTGGATGCTGCCTGACCTGCTGCGCTTTTCCAGCAACACATTTTCAGCTCTGATCTCCAGCATCTGCAGACCTCACATTCTCCCCACATTGAGAAGCAGTCTGTTTAGGGTATTGTAATATTTATAAAATAGAGTTTGATCTGGATGCACATTTGCACAGGCAGTTTTTTTAAAATGATTTGTTTACACTAATTAGATGGTTACCTGAAAAATGGTCTTGATTATTCTACGTGCATCTCTCTAAGGAATGTGCCCCAACAAAATAGCACAAAAACATTCAAAACTCATCAATTAATTTTTTTTTTCCTGGAGAGTACACCTTGCAGCCTGTATTACTAGCAGGATCACTAATAAGTACAACTTCTTCATTTATTTCAATCAAAACGCATATGATATCAGTACTGCTGAGTTTCTCCAGTAATTTCTCTTTTTGTTTCAGATTTCCACAGGTTTTTGTTTTACTTAATTATTCATTTGTAATGAGTTGAGCTAGGGCATCACAAATGAATCATAGATTTGTATAGCACAGAAGGCCAATCCTTCAGCCCAACTCATCTACATTGACCAGGTTTTCTGAACTGAACTAGTCCTATTTGCCCGCATTTGGCCTATATCCCTCTATATCTTTCTTATCCATGTAACTGTCCAAATATCTGTGAAATATTGTAATTATACTCACTCCTACCACTTTCTCTGGCTGCTCGTTCCATCACACGTGCCACCCTCTGTGTGAAAAAAGTGCCCCTCAGATCCCTTTTAAATCTTTGCCTTCTTTAAACCTATGGCCTCTAGTTTTGGGCTCCCTAACTTTGGGGGAAAGACCATGGCTATTCATCTTATCCATACCCCACTTGATTTTATAAACCTCTATAATCATCCCTCAGCCTGTTATGCTTCAGGGAAACAGATCCCACCTTATCCAGTCTCCCCTTATAACTCACTCCAATCTCAACAACATTCTTGAAAATCATTTTTGCACCCTTTCCAGTTTAATAAAATCCTTCTTATAGCAGGGCAACAAAAATTGTACATAGTACTCCAAAAATGTCTTGTACTGCCAATGTCTTGTGAAGCTGTAACATGATGTCCCAACTCCTGTACTTAATACTCTGACCACTGAAGGCATGTGAGCCAAATGCCTTCTTCACCACCCTGTCTAACTATGACAAAACTTTCAAGGAACTATGTACCTGTACCTCTCCAGGGCCCTACCACTAATCGTGTAAGTGCTGCCCTGATTTGTCTCAACAAAATACAATACCTTACATTTATCTAAATTAAACTCCCATCTACCATTCTTTAGCCTACTGGCCTTGTTGATCAAGATCTTGTTGTACTCTTAGATAACCTTCTTCACTGTCACTTTACCACCAATTTTAGTGTCATCTACAAACTTATTGACCGTACTTCTGATATTCTCATCCAAATCATTTTTACAAATGACAAACAAGTGTACCCAGCGCCAATCCTTGTAGTACACTGAACAATGACCCTATACCACCGCCATGTGTCTGCTATTGTCAAGACAATTTTGTATCCAATTGGCTAGCTCTCCCTGGATACATGATTGAATTTTACTAACCAGTCTACTGTGCAGAGCCTTTTCGAAAGCCTTGCTAAAATCTATGTAGACAATGACTATCGCTCAAGCTTCATCTAATCTCTTGGTTACTTCAAAAAGCTTCATCAAGTTTGTGAGCTACGATTTCCCATGCACAAAGACATTCTGACGATCTCAAATTAATCCTTGCCTTTCCAAATACATGTAGATTCTGTCTCCCTGAATCCCTTTCAAAATGTACCCACCACTGACGTCAGGCTCATCAGTCTGTAGTTTCCTGGCCATTGCTTGCAGCCTTTCTTATATAATGGCACAACATTAGCCACCCTCCAGTCTTCTGGCACCTCACTTGTGGCTGTTGATGATGCAAGTATCTCTGCTAGGGGCCCTGCGATTCCTTTCCTAGCTTCTGACAATATCCTGGAATTCCCGTGATCAAGTCCCAGGTATTTATCTACCTTTGTGTGTTTTAAGAGCTCCAACACCACCTCTTCTGTAATATGGACTCTTTTCAAGACATCATTATTTATTTCTCCAAGTTCCCTTGCTTCCATTTCTTCCTCCACTGTAAATACTGAAGCAAGATATTAATTTGGAATTTCACCCATCACCCTGTGGATCCCTACATAGATGGCCTTGTTGATCTTTAAGGGGGCTTATTCTCTCCCGAGTTACTCTTTTGCCTTTAATATACTTATGGAATCTCTTTGGATTCTCCATATCCTTATCTGTCAAAACCGTCTCATGTTCTCTTTTTGTCCTCCTGATGTCCATCTTAATTGTACCCTTGCAAGTCCAATACTCCTTAAGGGAGTTATTTGATCCCAGCAGTCTATACCTGACAGATACCTCCTTATTCTTAACCACACCCTCAATATCTCTAGTATCCAGTGTTTCCTATTCCTGCCAGCCTTACTCTTCACACTAGCAGAAACATGCTCGCCCTGAATTCTCGTAATCTTGCTTTTGACAGCCTCCCACTTGCCAGACATCCATTTACCTGCGAACAGTTTCCCCCATGAACCTTTTAACGTTCCTGTCTACACTTAGAACTTTAATCTGTGGACTAGCCAATCCTTTTCCAAGCTTCTCCATTATTGTAAAAAGCTCATGCTTTGTGTCTGAAATGAAAATGCAAAGAAGCTATAACTCAATAGGATCATTCTATGTTCACCCTGCACGAGTAAATAGTGTGAATTAAATTTACCTGTTGTGTACCAGTTGTCTTTTACCCATCTACTTATCATTATTGACCAACTTTCTACTTTAGCAACTAGCCCCAGAGATGAATTCCAATGCTTCACAAACTCTCACTACGTAAAGATGCTGAGATTGGAAGATGTGGCAACATGAGTGTCTACTGAACTGGGAGTGGAGCATATAGAACAATCTGGTTGATGGTTCAACATAGAATGTAGGATGTTGATGAAGATCAGAGTTTTTCAGGATTGTGGGAAAGTCAATGAAGAAAATAGTAACTGAGTGAAGAGTGAATCATGCATGTCGCAACAATTCAGAAAGAATTAAAATCGAGGACATCGCAATTTGATCAGTCAAGTCCTTACCCACCAGCTAACTGTACACTTTATATCAGGACTTTTATACAAAGATAATCAGAGGTGGGGCACAGTACTGGTGACGATAGGTCTGTAATTGCATAATACTGGTGTATAGTACTGATAGAAACTGTACTGTCACTGTATAACACTGGTACAGTACTGGTGAGATTAGGTCTATCATTGTGTGAAACTGGAGTATGGTGCTAATAAGGACACGTCTGTCACTGTATAATGCTGGGGAACAATATTGGAGGGCACTGGTTTGCCATTGTATAACACTGTATAACATTGTATAATACGGATAGAAGAGAAAATGAGGTCTGCAGATGCTGGAGATCAGAGATGGAAATGTGTTGCTGGAGAAGCGCAGCAGGTCAGGCAGCATCTAGGGAACAGGAGAATCGACGTTTCGGGCATTAGCCCTTCTTCAGGATACGGATAGGACAGGCCTGTCACTGCTCAACACTGAAGTATAGTACTGTGGTGGGACTAGTCTGTCAATATATAACATAGAGAAGTGGTGGAGACATATCTGTCAGTGCATAACTCTGGGATGCAGTTTTGTGAAGACAGATTCACTGAACTTGGCTCCCAACATTTAGAGTCATAGAGATGTACAGCATGGAAACAGACCCTTCGGTCCAACCTATCCATGCCGACCAGATATCCCAACCCAATCTACTCCCATCTGGCCCATATCCCTCCAAACCTTTCCTATTCATATACCCATCCAAATGCCTCTTAAATGTTGCAATTGTACCAGCCTCCACCACATCCACTCGCAGCTCATTCCATACACATACCACCCTCTGCGTGAAAAAGTTGGCCCTGATGCCTCTTTTGTATCTTTCCCCTCTCACCCTAAACCTCTAGTTCTGGACTCCCCGATCCCAGGGAAAAGACTTTGTCTATTTATCCTATCCATGCCCCTCATAATTTTGTAAACCTCTATAAGGTCACCCCTCAGCCTCTGACGCTCCAGGGAAAACAGCCCCAACCTGTTTAGCCTCTCCCTACAGCTCAGATCCTCCAACACTGACAACATCCTTGTAAATCTTTTCTGAACCCTTTCACATTTCACAACATCTTTCCGATAGGAAGGAGACCAGAATTGCACGGGTAGTGGTGGAAAGGTGTTTATTTTGGCTGGGGGTCTGTGACTAGTGCTGTTCCATAGGGATCTATACTGGGACCTCTGCTGGTGACTTATATAAATGACTTGGATGAGAACATAGATGAGTCAAAAAGTGTGGTTCTGGAAAAGCATAGCAGGTCAGGTGGCATTCAAGGAGCAGGAGAATTGACATTTCGGGCAAAAGCTCTTCATCAGGAAACATATGTGGGTTCGTAAGTTTGCAGGCGACACAAAGATCAGGGGAGTAGTGAATTGTGTAGAAGGTTGTCAAAGGTTACGATGTGATATAGATCAGTTGCAGGTGGTGGTAGATGGTAAATATTCAGCCTGGAGCCCAGTTACAAGTGGAGTTCTGCAGGGATCAGTTCTGGGTCCTCTGCTGTTTGTAATTTTTATTAATGACTTGGAAGAGGGTGTCGAAGTGTGGGTCAGTAAATTTGCAGACGATACGAAGATTAGTGTTGTGGATAGTGAGGAGGGCTGTTGTTGGCTGCAAAGGGACTTAGATATGATGCAGAGCTGGGCTGAGGAGTGTCAGATGGAGTTCAACCCTGCCAAGTGTGAGGTTGTCCATTTTGGAAGGACAAATAAGAATGCGGAATACAGGGTTAACGGTAGGGTTCTTAGTAAGGTGGAGGAGCAGAGGGATCTTGGGGTCTATGTTCATAGCTCTTTGAAAGTTGCCACTCAGGTGGATAGAGCTTGTAAGAAGGCCTATGGTGTATTAGCGTTCATTAGCAGAGGGATTGAATTCAAGAGTCGTGAAGTGATGTTGCAGCTGTACAGGATCTTGGTTAGGCCACATTTGGAGTACTGTGTGCAGTTCTGGTCGCCTCATTTTAGGAAAGATGGAAGCTTTGGAGAGGGTGCAGAGGAGATTTACCAGGATGTTGCCTGGAATGGAGAATAGGTTGAGAGTGCTATGCTTTTTCTCATTGGAACGGCGAAGGATGAGGGGTAACTTGATAGAGGTTTATAAGATGATCAGGGGAATAGATAGAGTAGACAGTCAGAAACGTTTTCCCCGGGTACAACAGAGTGTTATAAGGGGACATAAATTTAAGGTGAAGGGTGGAAGGTATGGGGGGATGTCAGGGGTAGGTTCCTTACCCAGAGAGTAGTGGGGGCATGGAATGCGCTGCCTGTGGGAGTGGCAGAGTCCGAATCATTGGTGACCTTTAAGCGGCAATTGGATAGGTACATGGATAGGTGCTTGAGCTCGGACAAATGTTCGGCACAACATCGTGGGCCGAAGGGCCTGTTCTATGCTGTATTGTTCTAAGTTCTATGTTCTCTTTGCTGTCCACTACACCTCCAATTTTGGTGTCATCTGCAAACTTACTAACTATACCTCTTATGCTCGCATCCAAATCATTT
>NC_057733.1:2217467-2219413 GCF_004010195.1 Chiloscyllium plagiosum
TTGCTAATCAGTCTCCCATGGGGAACCTTGTCGAACGCCTTACTGAAGTCCGTATAGATCACATCTACTGCTCTGCCCTCATCAGTTTGTGACATACACAAGAACCCCCTAATCCCTCTGCTCTGGAGCTTTCTGCAAGTTTTTTTTCACATTTAAATAATATTCAGTTCCACTATTCTTCCTGCCAAAGTGGATAACGTCACATTTTTGCACATTATAGTTCAATGCCACATGATTGTCCATTGGCTTAACCTGTCTATATTCCTCTTTGTGTCTTCTTCACTGCTCGCCTTCCACCTATTTTCACGTCTTCTGATAACTTGGCAACAGTAAATTCACCTCATCACCTTAAAATGTATTGTAAATAATTGTGGGCACTGCACTAGTTACAAGTTGTTGTCCTGAAAATCGTCCCCACCCCTTCCTTACCACAATTCTGCCTTCTTTTGGTTTGTCAAGTCTTTATCAGTACTAATATACAATTCCCAAAAGCATGTGCTGTTATCTCATTAGTTAGCCTTTAATACTATGCCTTATTGAACACCTTTTGGATATCCAAATGTATTGCATCTAGTTCCCCTCTATCCATGCTTCTTGTTACCTACTCAAAGAATTCTAATAAGTTTATCAGACATGATTTTCCCTTGATGAAGCCATGCTGAATCTGCCTAAGATTAAATATTTCTAAATGCTGTGCTACTGCATCCTTCATAATAGATTCTAACATTTTCCCAATGACAAATTTTAATCTAATTAGCCTGTGGGTGAGGCTGTTGTATGATAATTTTCCAATTCTCTGGGATTTTTCCAGAACCTGAGGATTCTTCGAAGATTATTACCACCGCCTTCACTATTTCTGTAGCTACTCCCTTTAATATCCCAGAATGCATCCCATCAGCTCCAAGAGACTTATCAGCTTTTAGCCCCAATACTTTCCTTAATATTTCAGCTGATTGGGATAGTGTGCTCTAAACCAAACCCTTTTACTCCTGGAGTTGGGCCAAATGTTGAAGTTATTTTAAGGTATGCACAGTGCCAGTAATTCAATCATTACAACATAACTCGATTTACTAAACTCTCTGATCCCCTTATAAACTCCCCCTTACACGCATGCGCACACAGACAAATAAGTAGGGAAAATTGATGAAATAAATAGATTATTGGCAGAGTAAGGAAAAAAAAGTAATTTCAGTGACCTTTTTCTCTTGATTCCGATATTGAGATGATCCTTCTTTGGCGAGCTAGAACTTAATGTTCTGTTGTCTTTCTCAGCAAGTTTAAACTGGTTTGTAAGAAGTACAGAACAGTTCGTTCACTTGGAAATATCTGATTTATCAATTCAAAGTCACAGTTCATGGCAATTACTGCAGGAAGGTTAACTGGTTTTCTTCAAGTTCAAACTTAGTTTTGTTTTACTGCAGCTTCTACTCTGAAGAACATGTGTTTCCCACATGATCCTAGGATCCCTCTGTTCATGGGATCATGTGGGAAACAAGAGAGGAAATTGCAGTACTGTTGGCAATGATCTTTTCATCTTCACTGTCAACAGGGGTGGTACCAGGGGACTGGAGAGTGGCGAATGTTGTGCCCCTGTTCAAAAAAGGGAATAGGGATAACCCCGGGAATTACAGGCCAGTTAGTCTTACTTCGGTGGTAGGTAAAGTAATGGAAAGGGTACTGAGGGATAGGATTTATGAGTATCTGGAAAGGCACTGCTTGATTAGGGACAGCCAGCACGGATTTGTCAAGGGTAGGTCTTGCCTTACAAGTCTGATTGAAATCTTTGAGGAGGTGACCAAGCATGTGGATGAGGGAAGAGCAGTGGATGTAGTGTACATGGATTTTAGTAAGGCATTTGATAAGGTTCCCCATGGTAGGCTTATGCAGAAAGTCAGGAGGCATGGGATAGAGGGAAATTTGGCCAAATGGATAGAAAACTGGCTAAC
>NC_057733.1:2220412-2223777 GCF_004010195.1 Chiloscyllium plagiosum
GCGGTGCTGAATCCGGGGGTTGGGACTGAGATAAAGTGGGGGGAGGGGAAATGAGGAAGCTGGAGAAATCTACATTCATCCCGTGTGGTTGGAGGGTTCCTAGGTGGAAGATGAGGCGCTCTTCCTCCAGGCGTCGTGTGGTCAGGATCTGGCGGTGGAGGAGGCTAAGGACCTGCATGTCATTGGCGGAGTGGGAAGGGGAGTTAAATTGTTCAGCCACGGGCGGTTGGGTTGGTTGGTGCGGGTGTCCCAGAGGTGTTCCCTGAAATGTTCCGCAAGTAGGTGGCCTGTCTCCTCAATGTAGAGGAGACCACATCGGGTGCAACGGATACAATAAATGATGTGTGTGGAGGTGCAGGTGAATTTGCGACGGATATGGAAGTATCCATTGGGGCCTTGGGGGAAGGTGTGGGCACAAGTTTTGCACTTCTTGCGGTTGCAGGGGAAGGTGCCGGGAGTGGAGGTTGGGTTGGTGGGGAGTGTGGACCTGACGAGGGAGTTGTGGAGGGAGTGGTCTCTCCGGAACGCTGATAGGGGTGGGGAGGGAAATATATCCCTGGTGGTGGGGTCTGTTTGGAGGGGGCGGAAATGACAGAGGATGATACGATGCAGTGTTTGGTTTTTTTTCCTTTGAATTTGAGACTGTTATGATCCCAACTAATGTTCATAACATATAGGTTGAAATCTGGGATGATAGTTTGGTTTTATTTTATTTAACAAGTTGTGTTTCAATGAAACCGAAGTATGCAATGCTGCAAATCTGGTTTAACAGTATTGAAAATTCATTCTACAAAATACAGGATAAAATTAAATTTAATAAATCAAGCTGATTATTTTTCTGCTTGTTTATCCAATGTATTATCTGTGATGTGGTTCAAGTCCAGAAAGAGGATAGACCATTCAGCCTGTTGGTGCCCCCATCTGCAGAGTATCTTCTCTAATGAATGTACCATAGACGTCCACAAAAACCCCTGGAGATGTATTCCAGAGAATGCTAATTTCCTTGCCTTACCTAAAGAAAAGAGCATTATTGTTATTGTATCTGCAATCCTCAGTTTCCTTCTTATCCTTGTGTGATCCCACTCCCTTTACAAGCATCTATTGACCCTGTATCATACTCATTTCTTGATTTATTTCCACAGCCCCACCTCCAGAGGGAAGGGCAAACCTGCTTCTCACTCTATTAATATACCTACATCATATTTCTCTGTGCTCTATCAAACTATATGTTTATTTACTTTGTCCTCCCCCATTGCTTGAAGACCTGGATCATGACTCCTCTCAGTTTTGTATCCAGTGTAAGTTGTTGCCTGAGGTTTATTGCATAGCTGAATTCTTCAAGGCCATCATGGGAGCTACTTCATTGAGTCCTCTCCACTGCATCCCTATCTTTCTGAAGGTATGATGACCAAAATCTCTCGCCACACCCTGTATGTGACCTCATCATTGAACTATCCAGTGCTAGTGTTAAATTTTCACAGATATGATCCTGCCTCTGTATCCATAGTATTTGTGAATGGTCTGTTGGAACAGGCTAGCTGTGCTGGAAATATTAAACTTGCTGAGATGAGCTGAGTAAAACTGTTCCACTTAGGGCTTTCTGCAGAACTCATGAATTTCCATTGGTTGATTTCAACAAATGCAAAGGCAGAACATCCCAGTATAACTATCTACAGAGTCTACCAATCGGGTAAAATATGATTTGAATGTGGCAAGTGTAAGTCAATCTGTTTAATCTCAAATTTTCTCATATTGACCGGACACTTTCAAAATCAGATTAGTGCACATGCCCACATCCACCTGCTTTTTGACTTCTATTTCGTTGTTAGATGTAGCCCATGACATTTGTTAATTATTTTTCACATTTTTCAGCTCTGATCTCCAGCATCTGCAGTCCTCACTTTCTCCTATTTGTTAATTATTGCCTATTTATGCCTGCACAGTACTGTCCGATGACATCCTGTATTTAGTGAATCGTTTTTCTGTCCAGTACAGCCCTGTAATATGTGAAAGTGCCTGTACATGCCTATTACTATCCACTAATGAGAATGACTGTTGGTGATTAGTATCCTGTATGAGTGCAAGTGCTGCTACCTACCAAGACAGATCACTTAAGTGTTCAGGGTGTGTGTTTTAGAATGAAGATTACACTGCTTCCGGGGAATCTTTTCCTGCCCATCAGATACACAAGTTACAACAGATTTTTTTTTAACCTGGAGCTATGAATTGGCAAATGCTGCAGATGTTTAGCAGGGGTGTGTCTGCCCACACGAAGCTTCCTGTACAGAGCAGTGCAGCTGAATGTGCAGCAGTGAACATAGTGAGGCAGAAACAGTGTGACTGAGCTTATTGGCAGGTCACTTCTCTTCTGATTTCAGGGCAGGCTTGAATCCCACCAGGTTGGCAAAGATGTGGTTTTCATATATTTAACAAATCAAACTGGAGGGCAAGAAGTTACATGCTATTTCTTCAGTTCTGCTTTGTCACAGAATAGTCATCCTTGTGAATTGCACAATACAATTTATGAGTGTTTATGTAAGATGCATTTGTTTGGTTGGTGACTAAACTGAACAGCAGATCGGTGGGGGGAAAGAGCATGAAACATTGTTTATTTAGGTTCTAGACCCCAAGGCATACTTCTTGAGGCATTGCTTAGTCATAAGAGTTTAATTTGTTCTTTTTTTTAAAAATAATTCAATTAAACATTTCTTTGATTGCATTGGTTGGCTGTTACCATTCAAGCAGCAATGGCCATTCATTGTGCACATATTTTTACATTTTCAATCTATCCAATAGGCCTGAATAGCTATTCTAGCCTGGACTAGTGTGAAAATAATTGATTGCTGTAAAATGTTAATAAACCTTTCAATTGTGAACGTTAGATTGTTTCAAACTTGGGTTCCATCTGCACAGGGGGACTTGTAAATGTATATTCAGTGAACTCAGGCCTGGCACACTCCAATGTTGTGCTACCAGATAACTGGCACCAGATCTAGAGTCCTGATGAAGGGTCCTGACCGGAAACATCGACTTTCCTGTTCCTCTGATGCTGCCTGACCTGTATTTTTCCAGCTCCACATTTTGTCGACTATCAAGAAAGGGAATAGGGGTAATCCTGGGAATGGGGAGAAAGTGAGGACTGCAGATGCTGGAGATCAGAGCTGAAAATGTGTTGCTGGAAAAGCGCAGCAGGTCAGGCAGCATCCAGGGAATAGGAGAATCAACGTTTCGGGCATAAGCCCTTCTTCAGGAATGAGGCAAGTTTGTCCAGCAGGCTAAGATAAAAGGTAGGGAGGAGGGACTTGGGGGAGGGGTATTGGAAATGCGATAGGTGGAAGGGGGTCAAGGTGTGGCTGATAGGCCGG
>NC_057733.1:2224862-2232789 GCF_004010195.1 Chiloscyllium plagiosum
AAGTTTGTCCAGCAGGGTAAGATAAAAGGTAGGGAGGAGGGACTTGGGGGAGGGGCGTCGGAAATGTGGTAGGTGGAAAGAGGTCACGGTGAGGGTGATAGGTCAGACTGGGGTGGGGGCGGAGAGGTCGGGAAGAAGATTGCAGGTTAGGAAGGCGGTGCTGAATTCGATGGATTTGACTGAGACAAGGTATTTCCCCTCCCCCCACCTTGTCTCCGTCAAATCCATCGAATTCAGCACCGCCTTCCTAACCTGCAATCTTCTTCCTGACCTCTCCGCCCCCACCCCAGTCTGACCTATCACCCTCACCTTGACCTCTTTCCACCTATCACATTTCCGACACCCCTCCCCCAAGTCCCTCCTCCCTACCTTTTATCTTAGCCTGCTGGACAAACTTTCCTCATTCCTGAAGAAGGGCTTATGCCCGAAACGTCGATTATCCTGTTTCCTGGATGCTGCCTGACCTGCTGCGCTTTTCCAGTAATCCTGGGAATTACAGTCCAGTCAATTGTAGGCAAATTATTGGACAGGATTCTGGGAGACAGGATTTATGATTACTTAGAAAACCATAGTTTGATTAGAGGTAGTCACATGGCTTTGTGAGGGGCAGGTCATGCCTCACTAGCCTTATTGAATTCTTTCAGGATGTCACAAAAAATGTTGAAGGTAGAACAGTGTATGTGGTGTACATGGAGTTTAGCAAGGCATTTGATAAGGTTCCCCATGGTAGGCTCATTCAGAAAGTAAGGAGGCATGGGATACAGGGAAAAGTGACTGTCTGGATACAGAATTGGCTGGCCCACAGAAGACAGAGGGTGGTAGTATATGGAAAGTGTTCAGCCTGGAGCCCAGTGACCAGTGGTGTTCCGCAGGGATCAGTTCTGGGACCTTTGCTGTTTGTAATTTTTATAAATGACTTGGACGAGGAAGTGGTAGGGTTAGTAAGATTGCTGATGACATAAGGGTTGGTGAAGTAGTGGATCGTGTGGAGGGCTGTTGCAGGTTGCACCGGGACATTGACAAGATGCAGAACAAGGCTTATAAGTGGCAGCTGGAATTCAACCTGGGAAAGTGTGAAGTGATTCATTTTGGAAGGTTGAATTGGAATGCAGATTGCATTGTTAAAGGCAGGATTCTTGGCAGTGTAGAGGAACAGAAGGATCTTGGAATCCATGTCCATAGATCCCTCAAAGTTGCCAGAGCTGAAAATGTGTTGCTGGAACAGCGCAGCAGGTCAGGCAGCATCCAGGGAACAGGAGAATCGACGTTTCGGGCATAAGCCCTTCTTCAGGAAAGCCTCAAATTTGCCACCCAAGTTGATAGAATTGTTAAGAAGGCATATGGTGTGTTGGCTTTCATTAGCAACGGGACTGAGTTTAAGAGTCGCGAGGTTATGCTGCAGCTCTGTAGAGCCCTGGTTAGACCAGACTTGGAATATTGTGTTCAGTTCTGGTCACCTCATTATATGGAGGATGTGGAAGCTTTAGAGAGGGTTTAGAGGAGATTTACCGGGATGCTGCCTGGACTGGAGGGCATGTTTTATGAAGAAAGGTTGAGGGAGCTAAGGTTTTTCTCATTGGAGAAAAGGATGAGAGGCGACTTCATGGAGGTATACAAGATGATGGGAGGCATCGATACAGTGAATAGTCAGAGACTTTTTCACGGGGTGGAAATGACTATCATGAGCGGGCATAATTTTAAGGTGATTGGAGGAAGGTTTAGGGGAAATATCAGATGTAGGCTCTTTATGGGCAGCACGGTGGCACAGTGGTTAACACTGCTGCCTCATAGCGCCCAGGTACAATTCCGGTCTCAGGCAACTGTCTGTGTGGAGTTTGCACATTCTCCCCGTGTCTGCGTGGGTTTCCTCCTGGGTGCTCCAGTTTCCTCCCACAGTCCAAAGATGTGCAGGTCAGGTGAATTGGCCATGCTAAATTGCCCGTAGTGTTAGGTGAAGGGGTAAATGTAGGGGAATGGGTCTGGGTGGGTTGCTCTTTGGCGGGTCAGTGTGGACTTGTTGGGCGGAAGGGCCTGTTTCCACACAGAGAGTGGTGGGTGCACGGAATGCACTGCCAGCGGCAGTGGTAGAGGCAGATACATTATGGACATTTAAATGACTCTTAGTTTGCTCTTAGAGTTAGATAAAAGGTTGGCACAACCTCAAGGGCCAAAGGGCCTGTATTGTTCTATGTTCTACCACCATAGGTCTACCACAAACCTTTCTAAAGGTTTGTGGGCGGCACGGTGGCACAGTGGTTAGCACTGCTGCCTCACAGCGCCTGAGACCCGGGTTCAATTCCCGACTCAGGCGACTGACTGTGTGGAGTTTGCACATTCTCCCCGTGTCTGCGTGGGTTTCCTCCGGGTGCTCCGGTTTCCTCCCACAGTCCAAAGATGTGCAGGTCAGGTGAATTGGCCATGCTAAATTGCCCGTAGTGTTAGGTTAAAGGGGTAAATGTAAGGGTATGGGTGGGTTGCACTTCGGCGGGTCGGTGTGGACTTGTTGGACCGAAGGGCCTGTTTCCACACTGTAAGTAATCTAAAAAAAAAAGTACTGGGATGTAGTATTATTGGCAGCAAATCTGTCAATGTCTAACACTGGGATCATAGAATCAAACAATACAGAAGAGACACACCGACTCAGTCCCAACAAAAATACTATCTAGATTGTCCCTCTTCCCTGCACTAGGTCCATAGCCTTAAATGCTATGACATTTTAAGTGTTCTTCTAGTACTTTCTAAAGGTTGTAAGATTCCCCACCTCAACTACCTTCCCAGGCAATGTATTCCAGATGCTCACCAGCCTCTGGATGAAAGCATCTTTCCTCAAGTCTCCACTAAGCCTCCTACGTTTCACTGTAAAATTATGTCCCCTTGTTATTGACCCTTTAACTAAGGAAAATAGCTGCTTTCTACACTGTCTATCCATGTTCCTCATAATCTTATACACTGCTATCAGAACCCCCCTTCAACTTTCTCTGCTGCAAAGGAACTATTCAGAGCTGATCCATCCTCTCTCTTCAAAACTGAAATACTGCATCCCAGGAAACATCCTGCTGAATCTCCTTTGCAACCCCTCCTGTATAATCACATCCTTCCTATAGTGTGATGACCAGAACTGCACACATTAATCCAACTGTAGTCTGACCCCGGTTTTGTATACCTCCAACATAACCTCCCTGCTCCTATAATCTATTTATTTAATCTATATAAGTGCCAGCATCCTTCTGAACTACCCTGTTCTGCCATCTCCAGGCACCTGTGGATAAACTCCCTAAGATCCCTCTGTGCTTTGTCGGGTCCTGCCATTCATTGAGTTCTCCCTTATCACGTTCCTTCTTCCAAAGTTCCTTCTTCCTTCTACTTCATATTTGTCAGGGTTAAATTCCATTTGTCACTGATCTGCCCATCCAATGAGTTTATATCCTCCTGCAACCCAAGACCTTCCCCCTCACTATCAATCCCCTGTCAATCTTTGTATCATCTATACACTTACTTATCACTCCTCCATAATCTCATTTATATCATTTATGAATATCACGTGCAATAAGGGACTCAGCATTGATCACTATGGTACACCATTGCACACTCGACGCCAGTCACACAAACAGCCTTCTACTAACACTAAACTGTCACTAAGGCAATTTCGGATCCAACATAGCAAGTTACCCTGGATCCCCTGACCTTTCACCTTCTTTATCAGTTTCTCATATGGGACCTTGTTGAAGGCTGTGATGAAATCCCTAAACCAACTACTCTTACCCTCATTAGCTGTCCTTTAGTCCTTTGGCATCTCCTCCTGTGACCAAATATGATTTAAAAACTTGAGTTGGGACCCCTGTGATTTCCTCCCTTGTCTCCCACAGCAGCCTGAAATACAACTCCTCTGGACCTGTGGATTTGTCCACTTTTAAATCTCCAATATCCCCTCACTTCTTTTATCAATCTGCTGAAGAACTTCACAGTCCACTTTCTCAAATTCTTGTACTTGCATCCTCCTCCTCTTGAGTAAAGACTTGAGGACAATACTGGTAGGGACAGGTCTGTCACTGCATAACACAGAAGTACAGTGGTGGTGGGTACTGACTTTTCACTATATAACACTGGAATACAGTCCTGGTTGAGACAGGTCTGTCACTGTTTAACACCGGGGCACGTACTGATGGGGATAAGTCTGTAACTATTTCACACTGGGGTACAGTACTGGTGGGGAAGAAGTGTCGGTGCCAGTTAGTTTCTTGCTGAACTATGAACATGGAACACAGGCTTGTGCTTGCATGATGGGCACTAATCCTGATCAAGTGTGCAGCCAAAGTCTGGCAGCCTACAGTTCAGGACTTGTTGGTGTTATAGAAAAAAATGCTGTACTTCTCCAATTTCCAGTTGACCTAAGGAGCATTTTTTTTTAAATGAAGTATTTACAACTCATTTCTCCTGGGTACTTACTAGAACAGGAGCAGTGATCGGACTCATGTCTTCTTATGTTCTGCAAAAGGCTTGAATTTGCCTTTCTGACTAATCAAATGGTACAGCAGGGTTATTGCTCTAGCATGTCTATAAACAGGCTGTGTTCAACATTTGGTCATGCTTCTACCTCTGATATGTATATTACAGCATGGGAAGAAGCCCATTGTCCCATTGTGTCCACCAAGCATATACCATTTTCCACTTTTGGCTGCATAGCCTTATATGCTGTAATGTTTCAGATATTCTGTGAATAGTTCTTAAATGTCTCAAAGGTTCCCAGCTATATCACACTTTCAGGTAGCGAGGTCTAGTTACCTCACTAGTTACCCTGTGGGTGAATCAGCATTTCCTCAATCCCCTTAAACTTCCTTCACCTTGTCTTAAAACTGTGTCATTTGATTACTGACCCCTCTACTAGGGAAAATGTTTCTCCCTATCTAACCTGTCAGTGCCCTCAGAACTTTGTACACCTCAATCAGATCCTCTCTCAGCCTTCTCTGCTCTAAAGAAAAGAACGCCAGGCTGAGTAGTCTCCTTTCAGAAAAGAGACCACTTCAGCCAGGCAACATGGCAACATCTGGTGAATGCCACTAAGCCGGCTGTGGTTCCTATTTGCTGAATTACCCTGGATCCCAATGAGTCAATGAGCCTATCAAGCAACACCTTGTCAAAAAAGACTTTCTGATATCCATGTTAACTATCACGAGCACTATCCTCATCTATACAACTAGCGACCTCCTATAAATTTCAGTCAAATATGTTCAGCATGCCCTTCCCCCTTTCAAAGCCATACTGACTGTCCTTGATGCTTGCCTCTCCAAGTCGAGATTAATTCTGTGTCTGAGAATGTTTTCAAATAGTTTCCCTACCACTCTTTGGCCTGGATTTTCCTGCTTTAATTCCACCCACCCTTCTAATTAAAATTAATTTTAAGTAATTTATCTGCATTCTTTGAAGAAGTAACTTGTACTTTAGATAAATGGGAAAGAGTGGATGTATTTATTTAGATTTCCAGAAGGCATTTGATAAGGAGCCACATCAGAGGTTATTCGAGAAAGTAAAATCTCATGATGTAGAGGGATAATGTATAAATATAGATAGAGATTGGCTGGCTAACAGAAGCAGAGGATATGAATAAATGGGTCTTCTTAGGCTGGCAGGATGTCATGAGTGGTGTGCCACAGGACTTGGTGTTGGGACCTCAACTCTTTACAGTTTATAGAAATGATTTGAATGAAGGGTTTGAAGATGTGGTAGTGAAATGTTTTTTCTCTGAGTGTTGAGAGTTTTTGGAATTCTCTTCTTCAAAAGGCACTGGATGCAGAATCGTTAATTTTTTTTTTAAAGACAGAGATAGACAGATACTTGATTACCATAGATGAGGAGAGATTATTGGAGATATTCAGAAATGTAGATTAATATAAGTTAAAATCAGACCAGCCATGATCCTATTGAATGGTGGAGGAGGTTCAAAAGGCTGAGTGGCCTACTCTTGTTCCTTGTTCTTGAATGAAGGTGCCTCATTAATCATCCTCCAGTCCTCTGACGGCCCTCCTGCAGCCACAGAGGATTTGAAAATTAATGTAATCTCCTCCCTTGCCTCCCATAGTGCCTAGGGTACAATGCAATTATGCCTGAGTATTTGTCCTGCTAAAGCCACTAATACCTCCTTTCAATGCTAATTAATTCAAGTATAGTACAGTCCACCTCCCTAATTTCTATATGACATCATCCTTCTCTACAATGAATACAAATGCAAAATCCTCATTTCAAACTGCATGTATGTCTTCCAGATCCACACACTGCTATTTTGGTCCTTAATGGACCTTACTTTTTCCTTGGCTAATACATTTATAAAATGCTGTTGGGTTTTCCTTAACTTTACCCACTAATGTTTTTCATGTCCTCTCTTTGTTCTTCTAATTTCGTTTTAAAGCAATTCTCTGGCCTTTCTATACTCCTTAATGGCATTCACTGTTGTGAACCGTTGGTATCTACCATAAACTTTTTTTAAAAATCTCCTTGTCCAATCCTTGTGCATCCTTTGACGTTTTGGGTGATCTGGTCTTGTTGATCCCACCCTTCACCTTTCCAGAAACATGTTGTCCTAGCATTTTCACTATTACCCTTTTGAATATCTCCTACTGATCTGATCTGTCTTTTGGCCAGATCCTGCCTTGTTAAAATTCATCTTCCCCCAATTCAGAACACTTATTCTGTTCCATCTTTGTCCTTATCCATAATTATCTTAAATTTTACTGAATTGTGGTTGCTATCACTGAAATGCTCCCCCATTTCCACATTTAACACTAGCCCAGCTTCATTGCCTAAAATTAGATTCAGCACCGTGTCCTCTCTTGTAGGACTTTCTATGTACCAGCTTGATAAGCTCTCCTGGATACAGTTTTAGAATCTGCCCTTTCTAAGCCTTTCACACATCACCTATCCAAGTTTTTGCAATTCTCTGAGATTGCTGTTATATCTGTCTTTCTAACTCTCCCTGACTGTTTGGGGGGGTCTCTGATACTCCCACAGCAAAGTAATTTCCCCCTTTTTTTTCAGTTCTCCCCATTTCCTCATTTGAGGAACCTTTTTTAAGATATGATTGCTCCTTACTACAAAAATTGACTCCTTGATCAGTACTGCAACATCACCACCTCTTTTACGCCCTTCCCTTTCCTTCCTAAGAATTCTATGCCCCAGAATATTGAGCTGCCAGATTTGTTCCTCTCTCAATGTGTGTCTAAAGCAATAATATCATATCCCCATGCACTAATCCACGCCCTTAACTCATCTGCCTCACAAGAGTCTTGGCATTAAAATCCATGCCATGCACCCTTCTGCTTAATTTGATAAAATTCACGCTGCTTTCTTAAGTGACTTAGTTTTCTTCTGTACTTGTCTGTGCGTCATCAACTATTGTACCTCCATTATGTATCGTATCCCCCTTTAAACCATTCACCAACTGACCCCACCTGCACCCAAACTGCTGTAGCACACCTCTATTTTGGTATGTCCAATGCTTCTCAGAAGGCAGGTGCCTCATGAACCCTCTGCAACCCCACTAGGGCTTACAACGCACAATTTGAGAACATGTGGTGTACAAACAACTCTCCTCCAATGTCTTTAACCAAATTCTTTCTCTGACTCCACCATCTCTGCCCCTCTATTTCTCCCATATTCTATCTCTTTTCCCATTGTTTCACTTCTCCTGGTGTTCCCTGTCTTTGTGTCTCTACAAATGCTGTTCCGTCCTCCCTGCTCAACCCTGCTGTCTCTCCTTGTGTTCATGCCTTTTCTCCCTTGTCCCATCTCCTCTGCCACCCAACACCATTCTATATCTCTCCCACACACCCTCTCTCTCCCTGCTCCATCTCCCAGCCGCTCTTTCTGTCATACCTCATCCTCCCTCTCCTTCAGTTCCCACCACCTCTCTCTCACCCCAGGCTCTCTCCCTCAC
>NC_057733.1:2233289-2255258 GCF_004010195.1 Chiloscyllium plagiosum
GCCAGTGTTGGGGCGGTGAAGGGTTGTGCGCCTGTGTCGGGGCGGTGCAGGGTCCGGTTCCAGTGCCGGGGCGGTGCATGGTCCGACGCCTGTGTCGGGGCGGTGCAGGGTCCGGTGCCTGTGTCCGGGCAGTGCAGGGATCGGCGCCTCTGTCAGAGTGGTGCAGGGTCCGGCGCCTGTGCCATGGCGATGCAGGGTCCGGCGCCTGTGTCGGGGCCGGTGCAGGGTCCGGCGCCTGTGTCGGGGTCAGTGCAGGGTCTGGCGCCTGTATCGGGGCGGTGCAGGGTCCGGCACCTGTGTCGGAGTGGTACAGGGTTCTGCGCCTGTGATGGGCGTTGCAGGGTCGTGCGCCTGTATCGGGGCGGTACAGGGTCCGGCGCCTGTGTCGGGGCGGTGCAGAGCTTGGCGCCTGTGTCGGACCTGTACAGGGTCCGGTGCCTGTGTCGGGCCTGTACAGGGTCCGGTGCCTGTGTCAGGACGGTGCAGTGTTCGGCGCCTGTGTTGTAGTTGGTGCAGGGTCCGGCGCCGGTGTTGGAGTTGGTGCAGAGTCCGGCGCCTGTGTCGGGGTCGGTGCAGGGTCCGGCGCCTGTGTCGGGGCGGTGCAGGGTCCGGCGCCTGTGTCGGGGTCAGTGCAGGGTCCGGCGCTTGTGTCGGGGCGGTGCGAGGTCCGGCGCCTGTGTCAGGGGCGGTGCAGGGTCTGGCGCCTGTGTTGGGGTCGGTGCAGGGTCCGGCGCCAGTGTCGGGGCGGTGCAGGGCTCAGCGCCTGTATCAGGGTGGTACAGGGTTCCGCGCCTGTGTCGGAGCAGTGGAGTGTTCAGCGCACGTGTTGCGGCGGTGCAGGGTCCGGCGTCTGTGTCGGGGCAGTTTTGGGTCCGGCGCCTGTGTCAGGGCGGTGCAAGGTCCGGCGCCTGTGTCGGGGCAGTGAAGGGTCCGATACCTGTGTCGGGGTGGTGCAGAGTCCGGCGCCTGTGTTGGGGCGGTGCAGGGTTGTGCGCTTGTGTCAGGGTGTTGCAGGGTCCGGTTCCAGTGCCGGGGCGGTGCAGGGTCTGCTGCCTGTGTCCGGGCGGTGCAGGGTCCGCTGCCTGTGTCCGGGCGGTGCAGGGTCCGGCGCCTGTGTCGGGGCGGTGCAGGGTCCGGCGCCTGTGTCAGGGCGATGCAGGGTTGAATGCCTGTGTCGGGGTGATACAGGGTTAGGCGCCTGTGTCAGGGCGATGCAGGGTTCTATATCTATGTAAGTCAGGTATGGTGTTCTGAACCTCTGCCAGGGAATTACAACGTATTTGAGCTGTCTCAGTGATGGCGTGGGCTTTATACTTAGCTGTAACTGAAAGCTTTGCATCTAAATGCAGGAAAGTGGTCCTGGCCCAATATTGAAATATAGATTCAGGAACAGAGCCTAAATTATGAATTTTGCACTGTTGGTTTTTACAGTTTTTCAATCTTTTATGGATCACTGAGCTATGGACTTAACTGATATGAAGTTAACAGTTTATCACAAAAGCTGACTACTATCAAGCATGTGTAAAGCAATAGCTTTATTTCATTTATTCTCTCATGTCTTGCAGATCTTTAAAAATGCTTCAACTTTTGTACTCTTCTAGTTAAAGCATGCGCATGCTGGTATTGGAATATAATTACAGTGAGGGTATTCAGTGTAAGCTTTAAACACTCCCAGATACAGCACAGGACTAGCTACAGAGTAAAGCTCTGTCTACTCTTTTAAACTGAAAGTAAACGTCCCTCAACATTGTCCCCATCAAACGCTTTCTGAGCAGGGACAACACGGAGTTAGATGTAGTCAAAGATCCCTTTGGATCAGTCCCATCAAACAGTAAAAAGACAGATATCACCGGATTTTGCAAGCCCCCACTACTTGTAATGTGAGAACAATCATATTTTTTGAATATTAATTGTGGGTAAATGTTTGTTAGGCTACCAGTGATTATTTATTACTTACCTATATCCAGAACCTCAACCTGAGCTACAAATCTTCTCAAAATTTGCTATTACTTATATGAAGATACCATAGATGTTTGAAATCTGAATTAAGGAAATGTTGGAAATACTCTTAGTTAGGCTGCAGCCATAGAGAAACAGTTATCGTTTTATGTCTGTGACCTTTGACCAGAACTCGCAAAAGTTAGAAATGGAATAAGTTTTGAGAAAGTGAAAGTAGGAGGGTGGAACTAAGAACAAAAGGGAAGGTCTCTGATGTGTGGAAGGCAGGAGTGATTAAGTGACAAATGGTTTCATAGTGCAAGGCCACAGGAAGCGGGGATGATTCAAGTCAGGAAACAAAAGATAACTCCAAAGAAGGTGTGAGTAGCAAGGTCTTGAATAGCTGCCATCGATCCAAAAATGACAGAAACAAAAGAGAAAAACAAAATAACAAACATGAATAAAACAAATGGGTGCCCAGATTATGATCTAAATTTGATGAATTCAAGTCACAAGTCCTCAAGATTGTAAAGTGCCCAAGACACAGCAGCGACTGCCTTTTGGTCTGATTTTGAACTGCAATAGAACACTGCAGCAGGTAACGTTTGAGAGAGCCACTCCCTCACTAATGCACCAATATATCTGCTTAGGTTATGTGCTCAAGATCCGGAGTGAATTTTGAATCCTTAATAAAGAGTGCATCTGGTAAGCACTGCTGTCACTGAGCATTGATGGCAGAAGGAGTGAATGTTGACGGTGGTAGATGGGGGTGTCAGTCAAGCAGGCTGCTTTGTGTTGTTGGGGCCGCACTCGTCCATGCTAATCGGGAGTACTCTGTTGCACTCCTGATTTATACCTCATAGATGGTAGACAGGTTTCGGGGATTCAGGAAGTGAATTAGATTAGATTAGATTCCCTACTGTGTGGAAACAGGCCCTTAGGCCCAACCAGTTTACACTGACCCTCCGAAGGGAATCCCACCCATACCCATTTCTCTATGACTAATGCGCCCAGCACTATGGCCAATTTAGCATGGCCAATTCATCTGACTGTGGGACGAAACTGGAGCACCCGGAGGAAACCCACGCAGACACAGGGAGAATGTCAAACTTCACACAGCCAGTCGCCCGAGGCTGAGATTGAACCTGGGACCCTGGTGCTGTGAGGCAGCAGTGCTAACCACTGAGCCACCATGCGCCCATTAGGTTTCTCTAGGTCAGAGGCAAGGAAACCTAGAGTATGACTTTCTCTAGGTTTCCCTGCCTCTGACCTGTTCTTATAGGCTGTGTAGTTATTTGTGTTTCCAGTTCAGCTCCTGATCCTTAGTACTCTCAGGGTGTTGATAGTAGTGGATTCAGCAATGGTGATGCTACTTAATGTAAAGAAGAGAAAGTTGCATGTCCATAAGACTAGACGATGTAAGCACAGAGCATTTCAGCCCATCAAGATTCCGCCGCCATTCACTGAATCATAGCTGATCTGATCATCATAGAATCCCGACAGTGTGGAAACAGGCCCTTGAGCACAACAAGTCCACACCGACTCTCCAAAGAGTAACCCACTCAGACCCATTCCCCTACCCTATTACTTTACAATTACCCCTGACTAATGCACCTAACCTACACATCCCTGAACACTATAGGCAATTTAGCATGGCCAGTTTACATAACCGACACATCTTTGAATTATGGGAGGAAACCAGAGCACCCGAAGGAAACCCGCGCAGACACGGAGAATGTGCAAGCTCCATGCAGACAGTCACCCTGGGCTGCAATTGAACACGGGTCCGTCGTGCTGTGAGGCAGGGATGCTAACCACTGTCCAATGGTTAATCACATTTAGGGAAATGTACATTGTGGGGGGAAAAGTGCATTGAAGAAATGTTTGGAGCATTTGCAGTAAAGTGGATGAACTAATCACGCCGATAGATGTAAACAGGTACGATATAATTATGGAGAGACGGCTGCAGGGTAACCGGGGATGGGAACTGAATAGAACATAGAACAGTACAGGCCCTTCAGCCCTCAATGTTGTGCCAACCTTTTATCTGACTCTTAAGATCAAGCTAACCCACATACCCTTTATTTTACTATCATCCATGTGCCAAACCAAGAGTCGCTTAAGTCCCTAATGTATCTGACTCTACTACCATCATTGGCAGTGTATTCCACACACCCACCACTCTCTGTGTGAAAAACTGACCTCTGACATCTCCCCTAACCCTATCTCTAATCACCTTAAAAGTATCCCTCCTTGTTTCTGCCATGGTAAAAAGTCTCTGACTATTCACTATATCTATGCCTCTCATAATCTTGTACATCTCTATCAAGCCACCTTTCATTCTTTTTCACTCCCATGAAAAAAGCCTTAGCTCCCTCAACCTTTCTTTATAAGACATGCCCTCCAGTCCAGGCAGCATCCTGGTGAATCTCCTCTGCACCCTCTCTAAAGCTTTCACATCCTTATTGTGGTTCTGTTCGCTGAGCTGGGAATTTGTGTTGCAGACGTTTCGTCCCCTGTCTAGGTGACATCCTCAGTGCTTGGGAGCCTCCTGTGAAGCGCTTCTGTGATCTTTCCTCCGGCATTTTGTAGTGGTTTGTCTCTGCCGCTTCCGGTTGTCAGTTCCAGCTGTCCGCTGCAGTGATCGGTATTTTGGGTCCAGGTCGATGTGCTTATTGATTTGAATCTGTGGATGAGTGCCATGCCTCAAGGACTTCCCTGGCTGTTCTCTGTTTGGCTTGTCCTATAATAGTAGTGTTGTCCCAGTCGAATTCATGTTGGTTGTCGTCTGCGTGTGTGGCTACGAGGGATAGCTGGTCGTGTCGTTTCGTGGCTAGTTGGTGTTCATGGATGCGGATTGTTAGCTGTCTTCCTGTTTGTCCTATGAAGTGTTTTGTGCAGTCCTTGCATGGGATTTTGTACACTACATTGGTTTTGCTCATGCTGGGTATCGGGTCCTTCGTTCTGGTGAGTTGTTGTCTGAGAATGGCTGTTGGTTTGTGTGCTGATATGAGTCCTAGTGGTCGCAGTAGTCTGGCTGTCAGTTCGGAAATGCTCTTGATGTATGGTAGTGTGGCTAGTCCTTTGGGTTGCGGCATGTCCTCGTTCCGTTGTCAATATACGTGGACCCAATATACCGACCACTGCAACGGACAGCTGTGACTGACAGCCGGAAGCAGCAGATTCAAACCACTACAAAAGCCGGAGGAAACATCACAGAAGCGCTTCACAGGAGGCTCCCAAGCACTGAGGATGTCACCGAGACAGGGGACGAAACGTCTCCAACACAAATCCCCAACTCGGCGAACAGAACCACAACAACCGAGCACCCGAGCTACAAATCTTCTCACAAGCTTTCACATCCTTCCTATAATGAGGCGACCAGAATGGAACACAATATTCCAAGTGTAGTCTAACTAGGGCTCTATAGAGCTGCAGCATAACCTCGCGGCTCTTCAACTCAATCCCCTGCTAATGAAAGCCAGTACACCATACACCTTCTTAACAACCATATCGACATGGCTGGCAGCTTTGCGGGATCTATGGACATGGACTCCAAGATCCCTCTGTTCCCCCTCACTGCCAAGAATCCTGCTTTTAACTCTGTCTTCTGCATTCATATTCAATGTTCCAAAATGAATCACTTCACACTTTTCCAGGTTGAACTCCATCTGCCACTTCTTAGCCCAGTTCTGAATCCTGTCAATGTCCCGTTGCAACCTACAACAACCGTCCACACGATCCACCACTCCAACAACCTACATGTCATCAGCAAACTTACCCACCCACCCTTCCACTTCCTCATCCAAGTCATTTATAAAAATCACAAACAGCAGAGGTTCTAGAACAGATCCCTGTGGAACACCACTGGTCACTGAGCTCCAGGCTGAATACTTTCCATCTACTACCGTCCTCTGTCTTCTATGGGCTAGCCAATTCTGTATCCAGACAGCCAAATTTCCCTTTATCCCATGCCTCCTTTCTGAATGAGCCTACCATGGGTAACTTTATCAAACACGGTGCTAAAATTCATGTACACCACATCCACCGCTCTACCTTCATCAGTGTGTTTTGTCACATCCTCAGAAAGAATTCCATAAAGCTTGTGAGGCATGACCTGCCTCTCTCAAAGCCATGCTGACTAACTCTAATCAAGCTATAGTTTTCCAAGTAATCAAAAATCCTGTCTCTTAGAATCCTCTCCAATAATTTGCCCAACACAGATGTAAGACTGACTGGTCTATAAATCCCAGGATTATCCCTATTCCCTTTCTTGAGCAAGGGAATAACATTTGCCAACTTCAATCATCTGGCACTACTCCAGTAGACAGTTGGGACACAAAGATCATTGCCAAAGGCGCAGCAATCTTTTTCCTCGCTTCCCGTAGTAATCTTGGATATATCCCAGCATCCCAGGCGACTCCTCTATCCTTATGTCTTTCAAACTTTTCAGCACATCCTCTTTCTTAACATCAACCTGTTCAAGCATATCAGCCTATTTCATACTGTCCTCACGAACTTCAAAGTCCCTTTCAGTACTGAATACTGAAGTATACATTAAGGACCTCCCCTACCTCCTCAGACTCCAGCCACACGTTTCCTCTGATCAGCCCTACCCTCACTTTGGAAATCCTCTTTTCCTCATATAATTGGAGAATGCCTTAAGGTTTTCCTTAATCCTACTGACTAAAGCTTTTTAATGCCCCATTCTAGCTCTCCTCAGTCCATTCTGTTCTTCAGTCCCTTCCTGGCTACCTTATAAAACTCTTGATCCTTGCATCCTTCTCCTTAAGTAAGCTTCCTTCTTCCTATTGACTAGATGTTCCACATCCCTTGTCACCCAAGTTTCTTCACAATCTATCCAGCACTCACAGCAAGTGCTCCCTAAACAACCTCTACATTTCTGTTGTGCATTTCCCTGAGAATGCTCCCAATTTAGGTGCCCCACTTCCTGCCTAATAGTATTGTAATTCCCCTTTCTCCAGTTAAATACTTGCCCATACCGTCTGCTGCTAGCCTTCTGCATGACCATAATAAGGGTCAGGGAATTGTGATCACGATCACCCAAATGCTCTCCCACCGAGAGATCTGACACCTAGCCTGGTTCATTGCCAAGCACCAAATCCAACATGGTCTCCCCTCTAGTCAGCTTATGTACATATTGAATCAGGAAACTTTCTTGGATACACCTGACAAAAACTGCTCCATCCAACCTATCTGAACTCAGGAGATTCCAATCAATATTGGAAAAGTTAAAAACCCCCATTACAACAACCCTGTTAGTTCTGCACCTTTCCAAAATCTGTCTCCAAATCTGCTCCTCAGTGTCTCTATTGCTGTTGGGGGATTTGTAGAAAACTCCCAATAAAGCAACTGCTTCTTTCCTGTTTCTGACTTCCACCCAAGCTGACACTGTGACAAACTCTCCTCAATGACCTCCCTTTCTGTAGCTGTGATACTATCCCTGATTAGCTTTTAAAACCCAGCTCTTTTAAAACCCTCCCCATTCCTTTTGAAACATTTAAACCCTGGAACATCCAACAACCATTTCTGCCCCTGTGATATCCAAGTCTCTATAATGGCCACAACATCCTAGTTCCAAGTACTGATCCATGCTCTAAGTTCATCACCCTAATTCCTGATACTTCTTGCATTAAAGTAGACACACTTCAACACATCACACTGACTGCAACTTCGCCTGTCAATGTCTATCTTTCGTCACAGACTCTCTGCACACTGTATCTGCCTGTTCATTAGTTAATCTATCCTCAGATCTGTAGCTCCAGTTTCCACCCCCCTGCCAAATTAGTTTAAACCTTCCCAAAGAGCTCTAGCAAACCTCCCACCCCGGATATTGGTACCCCTCCAGTTCAAGTGCAACCTGTTCACCTTGTACAGGTCCCATGTTCCCCAGAAGATATCCCAATGATCCACATATCTGAAGCTCTCCTTCCTACACCAGCCATGTGTGTAACCTGCACTTATGTTGTGTTCCTAGCCTCACTAGCCTGTGGCACCAGTAGAAATCCTGAGATTTCTCTGCTCGTCCTGCCTTTTAGCTTCCAACTTAACTCCCTAAAGTCTCTTCTCAGGTCTTCATCCTTTTTCCTAGCTATGTCATTGGTCCCGATGTGTGCCATGACTTCTGGCTGCTCCCCTCCCCCTTAAGAATCCTGCAGACTTAATCCGAGATCTCTGACCCTGGCACCCAGGAGGCAACATGCCGTCCGGGAGTCTTGTTCATGACCACAGAATCTCCTGTCTGTTCCTCTTGTTATAGACTAGGCCAGACCACTCAAAACATTCTTACGCAGGCAGCCCAGACCATAATTTGCAATTTGTTTGGGTAAGTGGACAGTGAAAATTACCTGGATTAAGTCAGCAAGGTTGACTACCAGGTTTAAAACAGACAAAAAAAATTTATTCACAAAATTACACAATGAAACACAGAACAGACTGAAGAACCCCGACAGAACTCAGTCAATCCAAACTAGACTTGCATACGCAGTTCTGAATATATACAACAGTCGCAATAAGCAAGCCCCCTTTAAAACACAGTACAAAAAAGGGTCAGATGCCCGCAAGTTGAAGTTACAAGGGCAAAAGAGAGAGTTTCCACACAACTCACTGTTGAACTCCCAAATAGTTCTGGACTGAACTAAACTGCTCAGCTAGAGAGCTGACCATTCCCCTTTCAAGTTACAGGTCACTTCTAAAACATGACCACTTTGGCCCAAAGTCTCATTTGTTTACTTATAAACAAAAGGCCTCTCAAAATCTTTTTCATTTCTGTATCAAACCAGTCTGATCAGAGCCCGGCCTGGTTTATTACCCCTCTGAAACAAAATCAAGGACAAAGTATCCTTGAGCCAAGGATCAGCTTTTAGGACAAAAAGGACTAGCTTTGTGACACTCTAACCATTGAATCTTCTATCACTAATATGCTACTATTCTCTCCACTTCCTTCTGAGGCACGGAGCCAGGTTCAATACCAGAGACCTGGCCGCTGAGGCTTTCTTCTGGTAGGTCATGTTCCACAAACAGTATCCAAACCAGTATACTTATTGTTGAGGTGGACAGCCACAGGAATCCCTGCACTGTCTGCCTATTACCTTTTGCTCTCTTGATGGTCACCCAGCTATCCTCAACTCCATTTTCCATCCTTCTCTACATAACCCTTGATTCCCAGACTAATTAAAAATCTATTGCAGCCTATAATAATCTAGCCTCAAGAGCCCTCTGCAATAAAGGAACCCAAAGATTCACTAGCCCGAGAGATGAAATTCCTCCTCATTTGTTCCAAGTATGTAATCTGTTATATTGAAATTACAGCCTCTGGTCTTAGACTCACCCACAAGAGGAAGCAACCTTTCTGCATCTAAACTTTCAAGTCCCCTAAAGAGTCTTGTATGCCTCAGTAAGGTCACCACTCATTTTTCTATATTCTAATGAATACAGGACAAACCCACTCAACCTCCCCTCATAAGATAGTCCCACTACAGTCAGAAGACTTGTTGCATTTAGATTTGAGCTGATCAGTATCTGAAGAGTTGCATATGACAATAAAAATGCTGCAATCATCAGTGGACAAGTCCATTTCAGACCTCATGATAGAAGGAGGTCATTGAAGTGGTGTGGACATGGGAGCTCCAGCAATGCTGTCTTCTGACCAAGATGATTGACTTCCAATAATGGGCAGCACGGTGGCTCAGTGGTTAGCACTGCTGCCTCACAGCACCATGGTCCCAGGTTTGATTCCAGCCTCGGGTGACTGTCTGTGTGGAGTTTGCACATTCTTCCTGTGTCTGCGTGGGTTTCCTCCAGGTGCTCCGGTTTCCACCTACAGTCCAAAGATGTGCAAGTCAGGTGAATTGGCCATGCTAAATTGCTCATAGTGTTAGGTGCGTTAGTCAGAGGGAAATGGGTCTGGGTGGGTTACTCTTTGGAGGGTTGGTGTGGACTGGTTGGGCCGAAGGGCCTGTTTGCACACTGTAGGGAATCTAATCTAATCTAATCCAACCCATCTTCCTCTAAGCTGAGTATGACTCTAACCAGTAGAGAGTTTCCCTCCAACTCCCATTGACTCCAGTTTTGCCAGGGCTCCTTGATACCACATTCAGTGAAATATTCCCTTGATGTTAATAGCTGTAATTCTCATTTCCCTTCTGGAGGTTGGCTCTTTTGTCCATGTTTGGACCAAGGTCACAGTCTAATGAGGTCAAAATCTGGTTGGTACTACAGCACAAACTGACCATCAGTGAGAAGGTTATTATTGAGCCCTTCCTGATGTCACATGGAGTGAATCAACTTTGCTGAAAACTGACACCTGTGATGCTGAGAACCTCACAAGGAGGCCATGATGGATCATCCACTTGACATTTTTGGCTGAACTTGATTGCAAAATGATTCAGTTGTATCTTTTATTTTGATGTGCTGGGTTCCTCCATCATTAAGGCTGGGATACTCATGGATCCTTATCCTCCAACTGGTTGTTCAATTGTCCACCAGCATTCATAATTGGATCTGACATCTGCAGAGCATAGATCTGGTCCATTGGTCATTTATTTCTATCACATACTGCTTCTACTATTTAGTGTTGATATACTTTTTTTTGTAGCTTCACCAGATTGCCACCTGATTTTTAGGTATCCTGGTGCTGCTCTTGGCATGACCTCCAGCACTCTATTGAAGCAGCTGGCTTGACCGTTCCTGGTGGACATGTCAGGCCACAGGATTGCAGTTGGATATATTTCTGCTGCGGCTGATTGTCTTTGAGTTGTGGGCTGTGAATTTTTGATGTTTAGCTCTCGTACCATTAGCTGACTTTACAGTAGTATTTTGTCGCTGACCTAACCGATTTGGATAAAATTCTTAAGTAATGATAAGGTTTAAAGCCCTGAAACAAGTTGCATTGATACCACATTTGATCACCTCAGGACTACCCAGTCAGCTTTATGACTAATGAAGTCCTTTTATGTGCAGTCTCTGTTGTGGTGTAGGAAATGTAGCTGCTGATTTCCACATAGAAAGAACCTACAAACACTGATGTAACATTTGGCTTGATTACCTGAGTTCCTATCAATGTTGTTGGTTCAGGGATAAACACTGATCAAGACCCCAGGATAAACATCCCTGCTGTTTTTTGAAACAGTGCCTAGGGATTTCCTAACTTTACCCACAAGAGCAGATAGGACATCATTTTAACCTCTCATCCAAATGACTGACAATACACTCTATGTTGAAGTCTCTGATGGATTATGTGCTCAAATCTTTGGGGCAGCATTTGAAAGCACAAAGCACTGAGAGCATTAGTTGCTAAGCCACAGCCCAGCAGCAGTGTTTTTGGGTATCAAATATTTGATTTTTTTTTTAATTTTCTCGTGTGATATTGGTGTCTCAGGTTTGGGCAACATTTATTACCTAATCTTCCTCCAGAAGGTGATATTGAGTCACTTACAGTCATAGAGATGTACAGCCAGAAACAGACCCTTCGGTCCAACCTTACCGACCAGATTTCCAAAATAAATTTAGTCCCAGCATTTGGCCCATATCCCTCTAAATCTTTCCTATTCATATACCCATCTAAATGCCTTTTAAATGTTGTAATTGTACCAGCCTCCACTTCCTCTGGCAGTTCATTCCATACACGCACCACCCTCTGCGTGAAAACATTGTCTCTTATGTCCCTTTTAAATCTTTCCCCTCTCACCTTGAACCAATGCCCTATAGTTTTGGACTCCCCAAAGTGGGGAAAAGACCTTGTCTATTTAACCTATTCATGCCCCTCATGATTTTGTAAACCTGTATAAGGTCAACCCTCAGCCTGCAATGCTCCTCTTCAGCTTCTCCCTACTGCTCAAACCATTCAACTCTGGCAATGTCCTTGTTAATCTTTTCTGTTTCACAATATCCTTCCTATAGCAGGGAGACCAGAATTGAATACGGTATTCCAAAAGTGGCCAAACTAATGTCCTGTACAGCCACTATAGTACCACCCAACTCCTATTCTCAATGCACTAACCAATAAAGGAAAGCATACCAAACGCCACCTTCACTATCCTATCTATCTGTGACTTCACTTTCAAGGAACTTTCAAGGTCTCAATGTTCAGCAACACTCCCCAGGAATTTACCATGAAGTGTATAAGTCCTGTTCTGATTTGCCTTTCCAAAATGCAGCACCCCATAATTATTCAGGTTAAACCCCATCTGTCATTGGTCCATCTGATCAAGATCCTGTTATACTCTGAGCTTTGCTATCCACAATACATTCAATTTTAGTGTTATCTGTAAACTTACTAATCATACCTCCTATGTTTATATGACAAGAAACAATGGATCCAGCCCCGATCATTGTGGTACTCAGTCACAGGCCTCCAGTCCAAAAAGCATCCCTCCTCCATCACCTTTCATCTCCTACCTTCAAGCCAGTTCTGTATCCAAATGGCTAGTTCTGCCTGAATTCACTGTGATCTAACCTTTGGTAACCAGTCTGCCATGAGGAACCATGTCGAATGCCTTACTGAAGTCAAAGAGATCACATCCACCGTCCTGCCCTCATCAGTTCTTTTTGTTACATCTTCAAAAAACTCAATTAAGTTAGTGAGACATGATTTCCCACGCACAAAGCCATATCGACTATCCTTAGTCAGTCCTTGCCTTTCCAAATACATGCAGATCCTGTCCCTCAGGATTCCCTCCAACAACTTGCCCACCATTGATTTTCGGCTCACTGGTCTATAATTCCCTGGCTTTTTCTTACCAATTTTCTTAAATAGTGTCATCACGTTAGCCAAACTCCAGTCTTCCAGCATCTGACCTTTGACTGTGGATGATACAAATATCTCAGCAAGAATTTCCCTAGCTTTTCAAAGGGTTCTAGGGTACATTTGATCAGAACCCGGGAATTTATCAACTTTGTGTTTTAAGCCATAGCACCACCACCTCTGTGATATGGACAATTTTCAAGATATCACAATTTATTTCCCCACGTTCTGCGTCTTCAATATCCTTTTCAGTAAATACTGATGCAAAATGTTCATTTAGTATCTCTCCTATCTCCTGCAGTTCCATACATTAGTGGCCTTGCTGATCTTTGAGGGGCCCTATTTTCTCCCGAGTTACTTTTTTGTCCTTAATGTATTTGTAGAATCCCTTTTTGCCCTTCTGATTTCCCTCTTAAGTATACTCCTACTGCATTTGATCTCTGCTGTCGAGATCTGATATGTGTTTCCTTCTTATTCTTCACCAAAACCTCAATTTCTCTAGTCATCCAGCATTCCCTACACCTACCAGCCTTATCCTTCACCTTAAAAGGAACGTACTGTCTCTGGACTCCCATTGTCTTATTTTTTTGAAGGCTTCCCATTTTCCAGCTGTCCCTTTACTTGCAAACCTCTGTCCGCAACTGCAAGTTCTTGTCTAATACCATCAAAATTGGCCTTCCTCCAAATAAGAACTTTAACTTATAGATCCAGTCTATCCTTTTCTATTATTATTTTGAAACTAATAGAATTATGGTCGCTGGCCCCAAAGTCTCCCCCACTGACACCTCAGTCACTTGGCCTGCCTTATTTCCCAAGGGTAGGTCAAGTTTTGCACCTTCCCTAGTAGGTACATCCACATACTGAATTGAAAAAGTTTCTTGTACGCACTTAGCAAATTCCTCTCCATCCAAGCTCTTAACATTATGGCAGTCCCAGTCTATGTTTGGAAAGTTAAA
Source organism: Chiloscyllium plagiosum (assembly GCF_004010195.1). Classification (NCBI taxonomy): domain Eukaryota; kingdom Metazoa; phylum Chordata; class Chondrichthyes; order Orectolobiformes; family Hemiscylliidae; genus Chiloscyllium; species Chiloscyllium plagiosum. The sequence goes on from NC_057733.1 coordinate 2,246,949, forward strand.
ACCCCCTACCATATACACTATTATTTTTACAGATAACTGAGACCTCCTTACAAATGTGTTTCTCAATTTCCCGATGACCATTGTGGGGGAATCTCAATAAGGTGATCATCCCTTCCTTATTTCTCAGTTCCACCCAAATGACTTCCCTGGATGTATTCCTAGGAATATCTTCCTTAAGTACAACTCTAATACTATCCCTAATCAAAAATGCCTCTCCTCCTCCTGTCTTGCTGCCCTTTCTATCCTTGCTATAGCATCTAAACCCTGGAACATTAAGCTGCCAGTCCTGAGCCATGTCTGAAATCACTATGATATTCCATTCTCATGTTGCCACCCATGCACCAAGTTCATCTGCCTTACTTGTCAGGCCTGTTACATTGAAATAAATGCAGTTTAATTTATCAGTCTGACTTCGTTCTCTGCTTTGTTCCTGCCTGCCCTGACTATTTGACTTGTCCCTTTTCCCAATGGCACCAGTCTCACACTGATGTCTTTCCTTACTATCTCCCTGGCTCCCTAGCCACTCACTGGGAGTAATCCAGATATTATTATCCTCAAGGACTTCCTTTTTAAATTCCTACCTAACTTCTTATATTCCCTCTTCAGAATCTCAACCTTTCCTCTTCCTGTGTTGTTAGTTCCAATGTGTGCAACAAACTCCTGCTGGTCCCTCTCCCTTTTGAGAATATTCTGCACCCTCTCCAAGACATCCTTGATCCTGGCATCAGGGAGGCAACACGCCATTCTGATGTCTCGTTGTCAGCCACAGAAATGTCTGTATGTGCCTCTGACTAGAGAGTCCCCTATCACAATCGATCACTTGGAACCTGACATAGCTCTTGTTACATTCGAGCCAAGCTCAGTACCAGATATCTGGCTATCAGTGCTACATTCCCCTGAGAGTCCATCACTACCTAGTTTCCAAAATTGCATACTTGTTTGAGATCGGGACAGGGTAACAAGTTCAAAGTGAAAGGGGAAATGTTTAAGGGAGGTATGTATGGAAAGTTCTTTATGCAGAGGATGGTGGGTACCTTGTACGTGATGCTAGTAGAGTTACTAGAGGCGGGCGCAACAGCATCATTTAAGATATATCTGGACAGATACATGAATGGGCAGGGAGCAGAGGGATACAGAGCCTTAGAAAATAGGCAACAGGTTTAGAGAGTGGATCTGGATCGGTGCAGGCTTTGAGGGCTGAAGGGCCTGTTCCTATGCTATAATTTTCTTTGTTCCTGTTTATCACCCTGAATGGCCCATGATAAGGGTGATGATGTCTTTTGCTGAACGTAACTATGATGTCTGTTCAGGATAAAACTCAGGCGGACGTTTCACAGAGTTCAACATGAAATAGTTTTATACAAGCTTAAAATATAAATTTAGGGAAACCCTTTAAACCGAATATGATGTTGTGTAAAGGGTAGATTAAAAACTAATAGTTATTATTAGACTGATGTCAGGATCAAGGAAATTAATGGGTTCAGGTAGACCTCAGTTCAATTTTGAATCTGCTAGCACTTGTCATAAGTGTCATTGGGCTAGCGACTGAGAAAGTTGCCAGTCTTCTCATTTCTGATTGCTCTCAAATGACTCCTGTAAAAGATGCCTATCTGTGAACAATAACTAGTGGTACAATGAGACATGTCTGCCACAGTCAGTATTCAATGTCTGGGCTCATCTAGGAGAGTAATCTCTTGTGTGATACCAAAGTATATGCTAGTACCTGAGGGACATGACCATCCAATCACCAAGACCAGGAGTATAGCTAAAGGGGTCAGTTAAGAAATTGAGAAGCTGACGTAGCATTTCATCTATTGATAATGAACTTAGAATGTATCATTGTGCTACAAACTGTCTCAGAAGTTATTCCAGCTATGTTATGGTTTGGGTTGATAACCTGAAGTACAATGTTTACCTAAAGATCCAGAATAAGTTTTGAATTGTGAGCAGGTTGCAACTTGTCTGCCTTTGGCTGGGTGTGTCTGTGTACCTTTATACCTTAGCACGGATTGCAGCTGCCCTGGATCTGTTCCAGCCCTAATCGACATCCATGAAATCCAACCTTCTTCTGATTTATTAGTGCAATAACAGAGTGTATACACAAGGCCTGATCCCAACTCTCCCCTCTTCTATGCAATATTCCACTGACCCAACTGCAATTTCGTCCATCTTCTGTAACTCTCAGCACCTTAGCCAGCTGTTTTGGTAGTAACTATCATGTGGTCCAGCACTAACATTACAATGTGAAACCTCTCTCATTGTTATGTCTGTGAGTTGCCAGTTTAAATGCCTTAGTCAACTAGCCAGTCACCATGTCAGAATCACAAAAGTGAATTGGAGCAATGTTATCTAGTATGTCCTATACACAAAAGGCAGGACAGATCCAATTGCTGATTATCAGATACATGCTAGGAGTGTGATGGAGTACTCTCCACTTGCCTCAATGAAAGCAGCTCCATCAACACTTGAGAAGCTTGATGTAATCTGGGACAAAACAGTCTGCTTGATTGGCATCACTTAACCCCTTCATCCTTCACTCCCTTCACCATCACCAGCAGTTCATACATTTACAAGATGCACTGCATTAACTCACCCAGGGTTCGCCAACAGCAACTTCCAACCTACAACATGTATCACCTGGGTGGTCAAGGACTGCAGATGTATTGGACCATGACCATCTGCAAATTCCCCTTCAAGTCACAAATCATCCTGACTTTGAACTATATCACTGTTCCTTTCCTGGTCAAAATCCAGGAACTCTCCCTACCAGCATTTTGGTTTATCTACGCCCTAAGGACTATACTGATTCAAGAAGGTAGTTCACCACCATCATTCCCAGAGCAATTCGGGTGGCCAATAAAGGTTAAAACTCCGCAAAAACACGAGCATTCCATAAGCACATTTTTAAAAATCAACAACACAAGTAGATTCTGCATACTGGAGCTCTGAGCTGTCACCTTGTAGATAGTATACATCTTTTTTATTCTTTCCACTGAAATGGGCAATTTTACATTTTCCCACATAATATCCCATTTTTCAGTTTTTTGCCCACTCACTTAATCGATCTCTATCCTTATATAGATCCTTTATGCCCTCTTTGCAGCTTGCCCTCTTACTTATATTGCCAGCGTCAACACATTTGGCAACCATACCTCCTGTCTCTTCATCCAAACCATTTAAATAACTATAAAATGTTCAGGTCCCAGTGCCAATCCCCCTGACATACACCCATTACATATTGCCAATCAGAAAAAGACTCATTTATGCCAACTTTCTCTTTCCTGTTAGCTAACCTATCTTCTATCTATGCCAATATGTTATCCCCCACAACACGAGCTCTTATTTTATTCAATAATCTTTGATGTGTAACCTTATAAAACGCCTTTTGGAAATCTTACAGTAAGTCCACTGATTTCCCCTTTATCCACAGCATATGTTGCTTCATAGAACTCCAGTAGATTGGTTAAACATAAATTTCACTTTCACAAAACCATGTTGACTCTATCTGATTGCCTTAAACTTATCTAATGGCCCTATTGTGACTTCTTTCAGAATAGCTTCTAACATTTTCCAAATGACAGATGTTAAGCTAACTGGCCCCTAGTTTTCTACTTTCTGTTTCCTTCCCATTTTAAATCGAAGAGTTATATTCAGATTCAGAACTTTTTTGTCTTTTTAGCCTGTTGATTCATTCCTACATTTGTACAAGGATGCTGTCACAGTCTGTTTATAATTTCCCATTTCTCTCTTTCCTGGTCACAACACGCTGATACATTACGTTTTCCAAAAGTTGATCGCATGTCTCAGTATTTAATTTAAGAGCTCTCTAATTTCCTAGTTATGCAGCTCATTAAAACATAAGTCCTAGCAGAAGCTTAAATGCAGACTATTCTATGGGTACAAGCCCAACTTTCCATGGCTAAAAAGTGTGCATTTTAAAGGGAATACAGCTTGTACTCATCTGTGCAGCATATTTCTGATTCAAGAACATAACATAAGATATAGGGCAGGAAGAGGCCATTTAGCCCTTTGTGCCCATTCTGCCATTCGATGAGATTTACCACCATGTTCTTGTGCTATCCCCATACCTATTAATATTTTTAATATGAAGAAATATCAATCTCAGTCTTGAGCATGCTCAACAATTAACCTGCACATTCCCCTGCAGTAGAAATTACCGAAGGTTCAACACTTTCTGTGTTAAAGTATCCTTCCTTGCGTCAATCCAAATGATTATCCTTTATTCTGAAACTCTGACCCCTGATTCTGTGCAACCATATATTCCAACAGTTTACAGAGAATGTTAGCCTCTGGACAAAACTTTCTTTGAGGGGAAGGATGGGAGATAGTGTCTCTGCTGGGCACAGAGGGATAGGCACGCAGGGAGTTGAGATATAGGTATCAGTCCTCGTGGAGTTGAGGGATGGGTGCCACTCTCCCTGTGTGGAGTTGAGGGGGATAGGTGATAGCTTCCAGTAAAGGTGCACGAAAACCATAAATAATGGGATTCTAGCTTCTTTTTGTCTTTCCCAGTCACTGTACTGTAGAGACTGCAGTCCTGTGCAGCCAACAGCAGCTGAGTCAGCACAGACTAATGAACAATATTATAATTTCCCAATTGTGAAATATGATTTATCTGGAATGATGAGAAAGTAGCTTGCTTTGTCCTACAGTGTTTCCCCACTTGCTGAGTGAGCAGTACCTTGCTACTGCTGCTGTACCACTACCTGTCATGCCACTCCCTGCTGAATGTATCTCTTAGGGCCTTGCATTCTTACAGTGTGACGACACAGTCTGATGAATCAAGCTGACATGGTTAGCTAGGCAGGCTGTGTACTGGGTGGTGTTCTCGATGATTAGCGCAACTTGCTTCTTCAGGGCGGTGTCTGCTTCAGGCTGCACATTTTTTGCTTTCTTTACTTGACAGGAAGTCCCTAATGAGTAGTCACCAAGGCAACCAGTTCCTCAATCTTACTGTGCAACACCTGGATTCTATTGCCAATTGAAATGGGTGTGGTTGAGAACGTTCCAGGACAAAAGAGGGGCAGAACTGTAGAAAAGTGAAAAAAATGGGAAAAAGTAAATGCAGAGTGCAGTGTTGCCATGGCAGCCTATTGTCAGTGACAGCTTTTAATCCTGTGTGAATCTAGTATTGTTAGTATTTGTTACAAAGAATTTCACCCCAGGGTGCAAATGGTGTCCAGTTCACTCTTTGTGCAAGTGCTCCCAACTGCATAGTGCAATAGGCTGAGTAGACCCCATGCAAAAATACATCATTGTACTATCATTAAAATGTGCAGACTGTTCTCTGTCTTTGGTTGTGCTTCTCTGTGTGGTTTTAGCTGCTTATTCAGTCCAGTCATATCATGTTTCTGCTTGCTAATTGTTTTATCGAGTTAATGGCCTTCACCACTGGTTTTATCCTTCATGTATGGGTGTGGATGTTATGTGAGGACACAAGTAGACTTGACTGCAACAAATTACCAGCGTAGAGGTAGACAAGCAGGAGGCTGGAAGAACAGTAAGCCAGGCAGCATCAGGAGATGGAGAAGTCAACGTTTGCGTCTAATCCTTCTTCAGGACTTGGGTGGGCTTAAGGGGAGCTGTAGATAAAAGGTGTGGGGTGGTGGGGGCAGGGTGGTGAGATAAGAATAGGTGAACACAGTTCGAGGGTATGAGCTGATTGGTCAATGGTTGGTGGCAGGAAGGAAGGGGCGATGAAAGGAATATGGGGAGAGGGGCTGGGAAGAGAGTCGGGTGATGGGAAGGGAGGTTATTTGAAACTGGAGAACTCAATGTTGAGTACTCCGGCTATAGGCTGTCCAGGCGGAAGATGAGGTGTTGTTCCTCCAATTTGCTTTGTGACTCCTTGTGGCAATGGAGGAGGTCAAGGATGGTCATGTCGGAAAGGGAGTCATGTCGGAAAGGGAGTGAGAAGGGGAATTAAAATGGGCAGTGACTAGGAGGTCAGGTTGGCCCCTGCGGGCCCAACTGAGATCCTTGATGAAACATTCTCTTAGCTTACGTTTGGTCTCCCAGTGTAGAGAAGACCACAGCAGGAGCACCAGATACAGTAAACCAGGTTGGAAGAGAGGCAGGTGAACCTCTGCCTCACCTGGAAGGACTGGTTGGGGCCCTAGATGGAGGTGAGGGGGGTGGTGTGCCAGCAGGTTTTGCATCTTTTCCAGTTGCAGGGCATGGTACCGGGGGGGGGAATAGGGAAAAGCACATTGTTCAAAATAGGTGGACATCTGGGATGCTTGGGAGTGGAATGTCTCCTCATCCAAGCAGATGCAGCAGAGGCAGAGGAATTGGGAGAACAGGATGGAGATTTTGCAGGGTACGGGGTGGGAGGAGATTAGATTTAGATTAGAATAGATTCCCTACAGTGTGGAAACAGGCCCTTTGGCCCAACAGGTCCACACCGACCCTCCGAAGAGTAACCCACTTGGACTAATGCACCTATCACTATGGACAATTTAGAATGGCCAATTCACCTGACCTGCACATCTCTGGACTGTGGGAGGAAACCCACACAGACACAGGGAGAATGTGCAAACTCCACACAGATATTCACCCAAGGCTGGAATCGAACCTGGATCCCTGGCACTGTGAGGCAGCAGTGCTAACCACTGAGTCATCGTGCCGCCCGACGGAGATGTAGTCCAGATAGTTGTGAGAGTCTGTGGGTTTATAGTAAATGTCCCGTCTGGAGACTGTTGCCGGAGATGGAAATGGAGAGGTCAAGAAAGAGGAGGGAGGTGTCCGAGAAGGACCAAGTGAGTTTGAGGGTGGGGTGGAAGTTGTGGGTGAAGTCGATGATCTGCTCCAGTTCAGTCTGGGTTCAGGACGCTGCACCAATGCCGTCATCGATGTAACAGCAGAAGACTTGGGGCCTGTGTAGACACTGAAGAGGGACTGTTCGATGTAGACGGCAAAGAGGCAGGCATTGCTGGGGCCCATCCGAGTGCCCAGGCCAACCACTGGATTTGAAGGAAATGGGAGAAGTTAAAGGAACAGGGTAAGGACTAGCTTGGTGAAAACAATGACTGCAGATGCTGGAAACCAGATTCTGGATCAGTGGTGCTGGAAGAGCACAGCAGTTCAGGCAGCATCCGACGAGCAGCAAAATCGACATTTCGGGCAAAAGCCCTTCATCAGGCTGAATTGCTGTGCTCTTCCAGCACCACTGACCCGGAATAAGGACTAGCTTGGCAAGGCAGAAGAGGGTATTGGTGAAGGGGGACTGGTTAGGTCTGTTGGAGACAAAGAGGCTGAAGGCCATCCTTGTGGGGTATGGATGTGTATAAGGACTGCACGTCCACAGTGGCCTCCAGTGAAAAACAGTAACTTCCAGTACCCCGGACCCCAGCAAGAAATTACACAAATTACCAGGTGGCATCCACAACAAAACCAAACAGCTGGAGAAACTCTGGCAGCATCTGTGAAGAGAAAGCAGAGTCAATGTTTTGGGTCCAGTGACCCTTCTTCAGAACTGATTGTAGCTAGGAAAAAGTTGGCATACATGCTGAAGATTGGGATGGGCAGAAATGAGTAAATGTAAGGTGGACATGGAGCTCTGAAAGAGAGAGCGAGAACAGTAGTTGGGCAGAGAAAGGAATGGATAATGGTATGCTGGGGAGAAAGAAAAGCTGTGAATGCAGACCATTGGTGAGTGAAAATGGGTTGGCTGTGATGAAAGCAGCCTATGTGGTGACAAGGCCAGGTATGCGGGGGTTCGGAGAAAGATGTGGAAGAAACTGCTCAGGCCCTAAAATGATTGAACTCATTATTGAATCCTAAAGGCTGTAAGGTCCCCAAGTGGAAAATGAGGTGCTGTTCTTCAGCTTGTGTTGATCCTCAATGGAGCATTGCAGCAGACCCAAGACAGAATTGGCCAGGGAACACAGTGGTGTGTTGAAGTGTCAGGGACTCAGAAACTAGGGGTTAACATAGGTATTCCATAACAATGTGCTTCATGTCCCATTATCGAAGAGACCATGTTGTGAGCAGCGAATACAGGAAACGTTGACTCTGTTTCTCTCCACAGATGCTGTCAGACCTGTTTGAGTTTCTCCAGCTACTTCTATTGTTGGTTCCGATTTCCAGTGTCAGCAGTTCTTTGTTTTTGACCAGCAGATACCTACTGGCTTGCACATGCCAGCAGGCACCTGGAAGATGTGCAAAGCCATTGGTGTACTACTCGATCTCTGATTGTAGCAAGATCAGAGTAAACAGACTCACCATCAAATAAGCCAGTTGAACATAGAACATAGGACAATACAGCACAGAACAGGCCCTTCGGCCCAC
>NC_057733.1:2255758-2258800 GCF_004010195.1 Chiloscyllium plagiosum
CTAAAAGAATTGTCATCAAGCCACTAAGCTCCTGAATACCCCTGTGCTATCATCCATTTTAATCTTATCATTCCTTTTCATATATCATCCAAAACATAATGATAGCACTGTTGCCTGTGAGCCAGAACGTTGCAGATTCAAGATCCAGTCCAGATTCTAAACACACAATCAAAGCTGACACTGCATCTGTACTGAGGGAATGCTGACTTTTAGAAGAGGTGTTAAACCGAGCCCAAACTACTCTCTCGGGGGGTATTTTAAATAAAAAAGCTATTCTGAAAAAAGTATGCAAAAGTGTGCAATGTCTAGGGAATAACTTATCTCTCAATCATCATTACTAATAAATGATCTCCTTATTATCACAATGTTGTTCAGATATCTGTCTAAAAGTGAAAGAGAGAGAGAGAGGAGAAGCGAGTTTTGAGAAGATTTGTAGCTCAGGTTGAACTGAGTGAGCAAACCGACATCCAGGGAGAGAAGAGAACCCTGACAGTGTGACTGGTACCTAACAGAGGGAGAGAGAGTGTGGAAATCCAGTAAAACAAGGCAAGGGGAGAAAAGCCATTGTTGATTAGCTGTTGAGCGGCTAGTCTTAGGGACCATGTTTCAGCTCAGTCCTTTTGAAAAGCCTTAATTTCTAACCTTACACAGGGAAACTAAGAATTTATAGGCAAAGGAGAGTTGATTTATGAGTAGCAACAAAGAATATTTTTCTTTGTATTAATTTTCAGTTTTTAGTTTATGGGTAGCATGGGCACTCAGTGGTTAGCACTGTTGCCTCACAACAACAGGATCCGGTTCAATTCCAGTCTAGGGTGACCATCTGTATGTAACTTACACATTCTCCCCATGTCAGCTTACATTCCTGCCAGGTGCTTCAGTTTTGTCACACAATCCAAAAATGTGATGGTTAGGTGGATTGTCCATATTAAGTTCCATAGTGTCCAGGGACGTGCAGTTTAGATGCAGTTTTTGTCAGTGCAGGATTATAGGGATATAGTGCAGGGGGTTAGGTCTGGATAGGGATACTCTTCTGAGGGTCGGTGCAGATGTGATGGGCTGAATAGCCTCTTTCTGCACAATAGGGATTATATGTTTCTAAGTTAATGGTACAAGAGTAAGGTTGAAATAAGTTAGTCACCAAAATTACAGGAAAGTATGGCAGGGCAGATGAGTAAATTGGAATTCCCATCCTGCGACGTGTGGGGAGTTGTGGTCACTACTTGTTTCCTAGACAAGCTCATGTGACTTGATAGAGGTGACTTGATAGAGGTGTACAAGATGATTAGGGGTTTAGATAGGGTCGACAGTGAGAATCTTTTTCCACATATGGAGTCAGCTATTACAAGGGGGCTTAGCTTTAAATTAAGGGGGGGTAGGTATAGGACAGATGTTAGGGGTAGGTTCTTTACTCAGCGAGCCGTGAGTTCATGGAATGCCCTGCCAGTAGCAGTGGTGGACTCTCCCTCATTATGGGCATTTAAGCGGGCATTGGATAGGCATATGGAGGATAGTGGGCTAGTGTAGGTTAGATGGGCTTGGATCGGCGCAACATCGAGGGCCTAAGGGCCTGTACTGCGCTGTATTCTTCTATGTTCTATGTGCAGGGATTGTCATCAGTTGCATCAGCTCAGGTCTCTAACATTAGATTACTTACAGTGTGGAAACAGGCCCTTCAGCCCAACAAGTCCTCTGAAGAGCAACCCATCCAGACCCATTTCCCTCTGACTAATGCACCTAACACTATGGCCAATTCACCTAATCTGCACATCTTTGGACTGTGGGAGGGAACCGGAGCACCTGGAGGAAACCCACTCAGACACGGGGAGAATGTGCAAACTCCACACAATCAGTTGCCTGAGGTGGGAATTGAACTCGGGTCTCTGGCGCTGAGAGGCGGCAGTGCTCACCACTGTGCCACCATGCCGCTCAATGCATCCATGAGATAGAGAACTAAGTGGATAATATATTCATAGAGGTGGCCCCATTGCTAAGTTTAGCAGGCAGAGAGGGGATGGGTGACTGCCAGATAATCCAGAAGAAACCAATTAGTCATACAGCAATTCCCAGAGGTCCTACTCCACCAACATTTTCCATTCTGCATATAGTGAAGGTGATGGATCCTTGGAGGAGAACAACACCATATTTATGGCACCATGGGCAGCCCAACTATACAGGAAGAGGGGAAGAAGAGTAGGAAAGAAGTACTGATAGGAGGGCGAACAGGCAGAAGTCATGGTCCACATTAGTAATAATGACATAGGTAGGAAGAGGAATGTTGTCCCGCAATTGGAATTTTGGGGAGCTAGGTAAAAAATTAGAAAACAGAACTCTAAAGTAATAATCTTAAGAGTAATCCCAGTATCATGTGCAAAGACCATTGGGAACAGGATTAGGCCATTCAGCCCCTTGAGCCTGCTCATCAGTCAATATGATCAATGCTAATCCAACATTCCTCAAGTCCACTTTCCTGCCTTTTCCAGTAACCCTTGATTTCCCAACTAAATCAAGAATTTATCTCAGCCTTAAATACTTGCAAGGTCTCTGCCCTCAACTTCCTGTGCCAAGGAGTTCCAAAGACACTCAGTCCTCTGAGTGGAGAAATTCCTCCTCATCTCAGTCTTAAACTGGTGCACCTTTATTCTGAGACACTGCCATCTGGTCCCAAAGTCTTCCATGAGGGTAAATATCCTTTTCAGCATTTACCCCATCCAAAAATTTCAATGAGATCATCTCTCATTCTTCTAAACACCAGTGAGTCACAACTTGTTTTGTCTTTGTTTGTAAGATAAGCCCTTCATACCGGTATTATCCTCGTGAACCTTCTGTGAACTTCCTCCAGTGAAAATATAGAGGAGTCTCGATTATCCGAACGAGATGGCGGGCATTATTTCGTTAAGATAATTGATTATTTGGTTAAATTTATTTCCTCTGGGGCTCTGAGTTTTCTGTGACGTCTGCTTCCTGTTCAGGGGACTAGGTAGCTGCACACAGTACGTGAGCACCCCACCCCGCCCCCGCTTAACCCCGCCCGCCCCCCAA
>NC_057733.1:2258821-2265678 GCF_004010195.1 Chiloscyllium plagiosum
CACCCCCGCCCACCTCCCAACCCTGTCCACCCAACCCCGTCCAACACTGTCCTCCCACCCCTGCCCACTTCCTTCCAAAATTAACAATACATGGATGTAGGTTTGCTCAATGAGCTGCAACCTTCAGCTGGAACCAGAACCTCAACCTGAGCTACAAATCTTCTCAAAACTCGCTAACAACACATTTTCCCATGTTATACATAAATTTGCCAACTTTTCATCCACTTACTTAACCTATTAGTATCTCCCTTTAAACCGTTTGTATCCATCTCACAGTTTGCCTTTCCTTTTTTTTATCATCTGCAGATTTGGGTGTTTGCTTCTTTTCCCCAAGTCGTTAATATATGTTGTAAACAATTACCATTCCAATGCTGATCCATGTGGAACCCCACTGGTCACAGATCGCCAATCTGAAAAAGAACCCCTTATCCCCAGTTGATGTTTCCTGCCTATGACCCAGTTCACTATCCATGCCAACATATTACCTCCAACACAATGGACTCTTATGACTTAATCTTTCTGTGAGGTACCTCTTTGAATGTCTTTGCAAGTGAGTACAGAAAAAAAAAACAATGCAACAGCATATAAAACAGTTTGGTATGCTTTCCTTTATTGGTCAGAGTATTGAGTACAGGAGTTGGGAGGTCATGTTGCGGCTGTACAGGACATTGGTTAGGCCACTGTTGGAATGTTGCGTGCAATTCTGGTCTCCTTCCTATCGGAAAGATGTTGTGAAACTTGAAAGAGTTCAGAAAAGATTTACAAGAATGTTGCCGGGGTTGGATGATTTGATTTATAGGGAGAGGCTGAACAGGCTGGACTGTTTTCCCCGGAGTGTCGGAGGATGAGGAGTGACCTTATAGAGGTTTACAAAATTATGAGGGGCATGGATAGGATAAATAGACAAAAGTCTTTTCTCTGGGGTGGGAGTGGGGGTGGGGGAGTCCAGAACTAGAGAGCATAGGTTTAGGGTGAGAGGGGAAAGATATAAAAGAGACCTAAGGGGCAACGTTTTCATGCAAGAGGATGGTACGTGTATGGAGTGAGCTGCCAGAGGATGTGGTGGAGGCTGGTACAATTGCAACATTTAAGAGGCATTTGGATGGGTATATGAATAGGAAGGGTTTGGAGGGATATGGGTCAGGTGCTGGCACGTGGGATTAGATTGGATTGGGATATCTGGTCGGCATGGACAGGTTGGACCGAAGGGTCTGTTTCCATGCTGTACATTTCTCTGACTCTACAGAAATAGGAAGAAAAAACAGGTGAATGTGTGGCTGGAAAGATGGCACAAGAGGGAGAGCTTTAGATTCCCGGACACTGGAATGGGTTGCATCTGATCAGAACCAGGACTGAGTTCCTTGCAGGGCATTTTCTTAGTGATGTTGGGGAGGGTTTAAGTTAACTCCGCAGGGTATGAAAATGTGGAGAGAAGATTGGAAAGTAATATCAATGTTCACAAAATCACAGTTTACTAGAATAGAAAATAGTAAGTTAATAGGTGGAGTCAAAGTCATGTTGAATGGAATGAAGTCTAAATTAGAGTTCACTACATGTATGTGAATGCATAGAGTATCCATTAATAAGAATGGCCATTACAGGAAGACTTGTAAACTGTGAAGGGGGTAATGTAGAATTTCAAAGGACATTGACAAATCAGTTGAGTGTCAGATAAGCAGATGAAGTTCAGTATAGAGAAGTACAAAGAACAGTATATAATAAGGGTACTGTCCTAAAATTTATAGAGGAGAAGAAAGACCTGGGTTAGATGTGCATAAGTCATGAAAGGTGTTAGGAAGGTGGAGAGAACTGTTAATGAAACAAGCAGCATTCTCCATTTTGTTAATATGGGAATGGAGTATAATAGAAGGGAGGTAGTGCTGAACCTCTAGGATACTGATTAAACCTCAGTTATTGTGTATTGTTCTGGTGTCACACAACAGAAAGGATATGAATTGATTGGAGAGAGGTTTACAAAAATAATTCAGGGATGACAAAACTTCAGTTATGAAGTAATACTGGAGAAGTTGAGAATGTATTCCTTGGAGAGGGGAAGCTGTGGGGAGATTTCATAGAGATTTTCAAAATTGTGAGGGGTCCAAACAGACCAGAGATGGAGAAACTGTTTCACTTGTAAAAGATTGTTCAACCAGAGGATGCAGTTTGAAAGTGTTCCGCAAAAGAAGCAATTGCAAGTGAGAGCAATCTTTTTCACACTGCACTGGTCTAGGTTTGGAACGCTTTGCAGAATGCGTGGTAGAGGCAGCTTTAATTGAGGTGTTCCAAGGGACATTAGATGATTATTTAAATGGAAATAATGTGTAGGGTTATAGAAAAGTGGACAAACAGGAGGCTGGAAGAACACAGCAAGCCAGGCAGCATCAGGAGGTGGAGAAGTCAACATTTCTGGTATAACTCTTTTTCAGGATTGGAGGTGGGGGTAGGGAGAGCTGCAGATAAAGAGAAGGAGGGGGAGATTTGGGTGAGGTGAGGGTCGGAATGGTGAGGTAGTGATAGGTGAACACAGGTGGTGGGTATGACCTTGTTGGTCAATGGGAGGAGTGAATCCGGTCGGTAGCTGGAAGGAAGAAGGTGGAATGGCAGGGAGGTAGCTGGGCTGGAAAAGGAGCCAGGGGTTGGGTGAGAAGGTTATTTGAAATTGGAGAACTCAACATTGAATCCTCCGGGCTGTAGGCTGCCCAGGTGGAAGGTAAGGTTCTGTTCCTCCAACTGGCACTCTGATTCACTGTGACAATGGAGGAGGCTGGCGATGGACATGTAGGAGAGGGAGTGAGAAAGGGAATTGAAATGGGCAATGACCAGGAGGTCAGGCTGGCCCTTATGAGCCTGGCTGAGATGCTCAGTGAAATGTTGCCTTAATCTAAGTTTGGTCTCACCCATGTAGAGAAGACCACATCAGGAGCACCGGATGCAGTAATCTAGATTGGAGGAAATGCAGGTGAACCTTTGTTTCACCTTGAAGGACTGTTTGGGGCCCTGAATGTAGGTGAGGGAGGTGATGTGCCGGCAGGTTTCATGCCTTTTACAGTTGCAGGGAAGGTATTAGAGGCGGGTTGGAGGGGTGGGATTGGTGGAGGGTGTAGTGCGAGCCAAGGAATGGCAAAGGGAACAGTTCCTCCTCCATTGCCACAATGAATCAGCCTGCACATTGGAGGAACAACACCTTATCTTCCGCTTGGGCAACCTACAGCCCAGAGGCCTCAACATTGAGTTCTCCAATTTCAAATAACGTTCCCACCCATCCTCTGACCCCATTTCCAGCCCTGCCTCCTCCCTTCCACTCCATCTACCGATCCTTCCTTCCAGCTACCAACCGGATTCATTCCTCCCATCAACCAATCAGGTCGTACCCACCACCTGTGTTCACCAATCACTACCTCACCATTCAGCCCCTCTCCCCACCCCACCCCTTTATTTGCAGCTCCCCCTACCCCTACCTCCATTCTTGAAGAAGGGTATACCCAAAACGTTGACTTCTCCACCTCCTGATGCTGTCTGCCTTGCTGTGTTCTTCCAGTCTCCTGCCTGTCTACTTTGGATTCCAGCATCTGCAACCTCTGACTAGGGTTACCGAAAAAGTGGGAGGATGACAGTGAGTCAAAATGGTCAGAAAAACAGTGCCGACACAATGGGCCAAATAGCCTCCTTCTGCACCAAAACATTTCTGAGATTCAACAAAATTGTCTGCTACATTTCATTTCCATAAGCCAGTAAATAATTTTTAACTTGTGAAAAGGCAGTAAAAGATCTATCTCCCTCTCATTCTGTTTTGGATTTTTGAAATCCTGTTCCCAATTGTGAAAGACCAGAATACTTGGTCCAGAATATCCCACCTTGTGCAGTCAATTGCAGCAATGTGTTTTTATGGTTCCCATGTACATTTCAAAGCCCTGTGAATCGGCTTGGCTGAGATGGTTTGTGTGTCTGCCGTCTTTCTTTCATCCAGTAAGTGCCCAGTGTGTCCAGTGGTTTGTTTACAAACTGGCCCTGTGAGATGTCCATGACAGAGAGCTGGAGTATCTGCAGAGAAGTACAAAGCTTGTCTGTAGATGAAACAGAGAGCTCTCTGTCTGAAGTGTTCACAAGCAAATGTCAAATCTGTATTTCAAATGAGCCTAAGGCTGTATGTACGCCATGTGACCAACATTGTTATGAAATGGTCAGAGCTGCTATTTGGGTTTAATTATGTGATCCCAGGGCCCCAGCATGTCAGGGATGTGTGTATTTTTGCAGAACCACCATCAGCACGCCCCCCCCCCCCCCACCAAGAACTTTGCACAAAGCTGTGCCAAGTCTCTCAGACTTGCTTCTGCAGCAGCATTCCAACCTCTCCACTTGCACATGTACCAGCAGCTTATCCAAATAGAATGTAAGCACTCAGTTATTGTAAATGTCGACATCTACCACTGACTGTGCAGGATATGGACCTTGCTCAGCCTTTCCACGGTCCCACTCTGCAAGGAAAGTCAGCATCTACTATGGCAGGACCACAGCCTGTGAAGTCTTGATTGCATTCTCCACCATAGCAGCCATTCTGCAAGGCTGGCGGCATCCACAATTTGACTTTGTTGGGCATCCCACCTAACCCTATCTTGACACAGTGTACATGATTGCAGTTTTCTAGCAGGAATTATTGGGTAGTGAGCAACAGGGAACTGGGTGCATAGGATGAGAGTCAGAGCTGTTCATTACATCCCTGAGGGTTAAATTCAACCCAAACATTAGAGTAAAGCAATCTCACTTGCATAAAACGTAGAAAAGATTTGCATTATATCACCATTGTCATGTTTTAACAACAACCCAAAGTGCTTTGTGGTCAGTAGATAATTTGACAAGAAGTTGCATTTGTTTTGGAGACAGCTCATTCACAGAGAACTGTCCCACAAACTGCATACGGTGAATGACCCTTGATTTGCTTTTGGTGGTGCTGTATATACGAGGAATTTTGGATCCAGGGTACCAGGAACACACTGCTCTAATACTGGCATTTTCAATCCTAAGGCATTCTACACTTATGTGAGGAACAAGAGGATGGCCAGATATCCAGAGCAGTGGATATGGTGCATATGGATTTTAGCAAGGCATTTGATAAGGTTTCCCATGGTGAGCTCATTCAGAAATTAAGGAAGCATGGGATAAAGGGAAGTTTGGCTGTCTGGATACAGAATTGGCTGGCCCATAGAAGACAGAGAGTGGTAGTAGATGGAAAGTTTCAGCCTGAAGCTTGGTGACCAGTGATTTTCTCCAGATATCTGTTCTGGGACTTCTGGTCTTTGTGATTTTTACAAATGACTTGGGTGAGGAAGTGGAAGTGTTAATAAGTTTGCCAGTGACATAAAGGTTGGTGGAGTTGTGCATAGTGTAGAGAGCTATTGTAGGTTGCAGCGGGACATTGAGAGGATATAGAGCTGGTCTGTGATGTGGCAGCTGGAGTTCAACCTGGAAAACTGAAGAGATTAATTTTGGAAGTCAAATTTGAATGCAGATTACAGAGTTAAGGGCAAGAATCTTGGCAGTGCGGAGTAACACAGGGATCTTGAGGTCCACGTCCGTAGGTCCCCCAAAGTTGCCATCCAAGTTGGTAGGGTTGTTAAGAAGGCATATGGTTTGTTGGCTTTCATTGGCAGGGGGATTGAGTTTAAAAATCGCAAGGTTATGCTGCAACATAATAAAGCCCTAGTAAGACTTGGAATATTGTGTTCAGTTCTGGTCACCTCATTATAGGCAGGATGTGGAAGCTTTCGAGAATGTCCAGAGAAGATTTACCAGGATGCTGTCTGGACTGGAAGGCATGTCTTATGAAGAAAGGTTGAGGGAGCTAGGGCTTTTTTCATTGGAACAAAGAAGAGTGAGAGGTGACTTCATAGAGGTGGACAAGATGGTGAGAGGCATAGATAGAGTGGATAGCCAGAGACTTTTTCCTAGGGCAGAAATGGCTATCACGAGGGGGCATAATTTTATGGTGATTGGAGGAAGGTTTATGGGAAATGTCAGAGGGTGGTTCTTACACAGAGCGTGGTGGGTGCATGGAATGCACTGCCAGCAGTGGTGGTAGAGGGACTTTAGGGGCATTTAAGCGACTCTTGGGTAGGCACATGGATGATAGTAAATTGTAGGGTATGTAGGTTAGTTTGTTGTTAGAGTAGGATAAAAGGTTGGCACAACATCAAGAGCCGAAGGGCCTGTACTGTGCTATACTGTTCTGTGTTCCATTCACCTGAGCAGGTGGCAGGGCTTCAGTTTAACAAAGATTAAAAAAACATGTTTAGTTGTCTGCTTTGTAACAAGAAAATATTCAGGCATGTACTTTAATTAATCTATATCCAGAAGTGTGAAGTAAGGAAATCTGTGTAGTTTTGCATAATGGGTCACTTTGTTACATTCTGCACTTTATTTTCTGGTAGCCAATGCTGTCAGAGCCTAGTAGAGTAGATCCATCCTGAAAAATAAATGACTTGCAGCTCTACATTAGCACAAAACCTCTGTCTCTGTGACTCCTCTCACAGGACAACTTTCCTCTACTTTGAAATAAATGACTCTCAACATCTTCATGTGTCAACCTGGTGTCTCTCCCTCCCCACTCCTCAAGTTGTCGCCCAATCACTCCCATCTTTTCTCCCTATTCTTTCAGCAGCTCATGCTCCCCCCTGTCTGCTATATCCTCCCAGCCTTTCTGGTATTTCTCACCTGGCTTTCACCTTTTGTTATTTACCGCCAAACCCCTGTGCCTAACCTGCTTGTGCCCTGTATTTATCCTCACATTCAGAATCTATCTGATGCTCTGCTTCATTGATTTTCCACTATGAGACTTCTTCATCACCCCAAACCACCCCCAC